>NC_091129.1:23744670-24019670 GCF_040183065.1 Periplaneta americana | reverse complement strand
AGACTAGTGAAATGCTTTGTATGTAGCGTGGCTTTATATGGGGCAGAAAAATGGACGTTACGATAAAATGAAGAGAAATGCATAGAAGCATTTGAAATGTGGATGTGGAGAAGAATGGACCGTGTGAAGTGGACAGAGAGAATAAGAAATTGAAGTTGTGTTGGAAAGAGTGAGTGAAGAAAGAATGATGCTGAAACTGATCAGAAAGAGAAAAAGGAATATTATTGGTTGGGTCACTGGCTGAGAAGGAACAGCATCTTCTGCAGACCGCTGGATAAAGAACTAAGGAAGAGATTAGTGAAATGCTTCCTATGGAGTGTGGCATATGGGGCAGAAAAAGGACATTACGATTAAATGAATAGAAGCATTTGAAATGTGGATATGGAGAAGAATGGAGAGTGTGAAGTGGACAGAGAGAATAAGAAATGAAGTTGTGTTGGAAAGAGTGGGTGAAGAAGGAATGATGCTGAAACTGATCAGAAAGAGAAAAAGGAATTGGTTGGGTCACTGGCTGAGAAGAAACTGCCTACTGAAGGATGCAATGGAAGGAGCGGTGAACGAGAGAAGAATTTGGGGCAGAAGAAGATATCAGATGATAGACGACTTTAAGATATATGGATCATATGCGGAGACTAAGAGAAAGGCACAAAGTAGAAAAGATTGGAGAATGCTGGGTTTACAGTGAAAGACCTGCCCATGGGCAGAACATTTATTTATGTATGTAATATATAACTTTATTTATTTATTTTAGACAAGTCTTCTATTAGTCCCCCTTCAGGAGAGGGCACGGACTAGAACTGTCCTTGCACGCAGAGCGCTGAATTAGGACGTTACACAAAGCACATATTGGTTTACAAAACACACATAGGGCCTACGTCTCAAGTCTTACATTTGCAATGTATTGGGGCTATTTTATATTTTATTATAATCCAACCATTAAGCATACCTACACATTCATGGCGAAGATTTTCTATCACAGTTGAAATAATGGACTGAAACTCCTTTGTAATCAATTCATTTGGACTGACATGAGGTTAATCTTCTTCTATTCGTTTTAGGCGCACCACCACAACGTTCCGTGATATCTTAAGTTCTGTCAGTGGGACATACATAGTTGTGCGACAAATACCCTATGGCAATGTAAGATACTTTAAAAAAGACAGCTCGGTCAATATAGAGTATCCGCCAGCCACTGAGCGAATATTGCACTTTCATCACTGGCATTTTTAATAGCTACTTTTATCAACCACAACACATTTAATATAGGCCTATCACAAGACAAACTGAAAAAACAAAATGTAATTATTATGAAAGTCGCCATGTTTTCTTCCTGGAATTACGATCCACTTCCATTAGATGGCTACCGACACCAGCAGCAGGGCCGGCAATACATGCAAATGAAATTATACTAAATGTGAGGAATGTTACTACAAGTGTGCAGTATTATATGACAGGTTAGGTTAGGTTTGATTAGGTGAGTAGTATTATGAAAGAGGTTAGGTTAGGTTTGATTGGGTGTGTAGTATTATTACTATGTTGGCGACAATGAAACTCACTGTTACATTAACGAAATATGGCCGTATTCTTCATTCACGCACGACGATTTTCGTATATAAATAAGATACGTGTATAGGACGGGTGGGGTGGGCTTACAGCTCTCCCAGTGATCACATCAATTTCTACTAATCAATACTATAAATCCAAGTCATTTTCAAGGTATTTTATGAAGTTCCTATAATGGTTGGGATATAAGTAATATTCACCGAAAGCTCTTATCATAAAATGAAAAGTACAGGTATTTTCACAAAATCAATTACTGAAATAGGAGAACCGAGTGAAAATAAATCATTGCAACTTACCTTATCATACGCTGAATTCGTGTTGGCTGTCATCTTAAGTCTAGGATGGACACAACGAAAGGAACACTGTCCACTTCTTACAACCTTGCATTGCCGAAATTGATAATGTTCTATTACAATACTTTTATTTCCTTGTAGTGTCTCCGTTACATAATCTATGACAACGTCCATGGCAGATTGATAAAGAACTGTATCACAACACACAAAAAACACAGCACAAACTGAATGATACATTCAACGGTACATGTGTCTACTGACATTCAAAGATACCTGACTATTGATAGTTTATTTGTCATTAGTTTATATATGTTACGAAATTTTATATAGTATAATTATATTCTAATGATCGTTTGAAAGAAAGAAAAAGCTATATTTTGTAGGATGAATGCAAGATAAACATATCATATATCAACGTCAATAGCACGATTTGTTTATTTCGTGATATTTGCGGTTACATGTGGTTATGACTGTTCTTGTTATTCAAAATCGAATATGATTCGATTTATACTACTAAGAGTGAAATAGCAACTACACGTCATTCAACCACGGGATAAGTCAGAACTAAAGATAAAAAAAAAATGACAAACTTTGAAACAGTTCTGCTAGTTCTCAATAGGTGGAAACATTATTGGGGCGGTTAAAAAAGTGTCAGGGAAAATGATTATGTAGATTAAGCATACATTTTTCTCATAATTCACAGTATCAGCGGTTTACGTCACATTTACACCCACA
The DNA here is from genome assembly GCF_040183065.1 of Periplaneta americana. Classification (NCBI taxonomy): domain Eukaryota; kingdom Metazoa; phylum Arthropoda; class Insecta; order Blattodea; family Blattidae; genus Periplaneta; species Periplaneta americana. The sequence continues at coordinate 24,017,079 of NC_091129.1, read as the reverse complement.
AATTATCGATCATTAACGATAGTAGAGCCAGATATCTTTGAACGTCGGTGTACACTGACATTCAAAGATATCTGACCTACAATTTTATGATCGTGTAAGCGAACTTTCCAACCACGGGGTAAGTCAGAACCAAAGATACGATTTTTCTTTTAAATTCGTCAACTTTTGGATACAGTATCGAAATCTTGGGTGATCTCCCGACTGTTCCTAATTACTTTTACATTATTGCTGAGAGGTAGTTCATTTATGATGCTGCACTCCCGTCATAACCAGGATGAACAGCGTGAAAACAAATTTGACAGATAACTATGAGAAGAGGAACAAAGGTGTACGATGTCTTGTGTAGTACTGAGGGTTATAAGTTCCTAGTTTTGATAAATACACATTTTGGTGGGAATGTGCCTGTTTATAAAATGTTTCTGCGAATCTCCTAATGATAACTGGGATACTTTCCACTTTTAGATCTTGATGTATCTCTTCGTTTCTTGTGTACCACCCGCTGTTATGAATTACACGTAATACTTTATTTTGTACAACTTGAATGGGATCTAATGTTGTCTTAGGTGCGTATCCCTATACTGTAGAACCATACAACAGCACTGATCTAATCAGCAATTTATAAATTGTCACTTTTTTAGATGTTGACAATGCACGTGTTTTTAAAAGGGGATATAGTTGCACCATTCTTGCTATTGTTTTTGCTCGTGTATTTGCAATGTTGGTATGCCATAACAGACGACTATCCAAATGGATTCCAAGATACTTAACAGAATCCTGAAATTCATGGGCAGTACCATCAAAGATACGAAAAATAGGACAAACTTTGAAAGAGTTTCGCTAGTTCTCAATAGGTGGCACCATTACTGGGACAGTTAAAGTGTCAGAGAAAATGGTTATGTAGATTAAGCATTAATTATTATCACAATTGACAATATCAGCAGTTTCCACTAAACCCAGTTGAGTGGGATGAAAAATTGAATTCCATAATGCAGGAATATTTATCTACAATTGGAACTGACTATTATCTTCGCCATCTATTCATAGAAGCAATAACTAACTAATCCATATATCAACAAATTATCGAACACTAACGATAGTAGCACAGTCTACTATATACAGTCACGAAGCTTGAGTTTTGAGGGTGCTAGAAACAATAGACTGTGACGGTACTATTTTGCATTGCCTGTAATGAGGTGATATTAGCGATCCTAGTGGTGAGCAACTATCTAATGTTTGCATATTTACTACGTATTGAGCTTCGCGACTGTATATACTAAACTGTGATAGTAGAGTCAGATATCTTTGAACGTCGGTGTCAGAACAAAAGATACATAAAAAAAAAATTGACAAACTTTAAAAGAGTTCCGCTAGTTCTCAATAGGTGGCACCATTATTGGGGGAGGGGCGGTTAAAAAAAGTGTCGGAGAAAATGATGGAGCATAAGCATAAATTATTCTCATAATTGACAATATCAGCGGTTTCCAACTAAACCCAGTGTTGTTTTACAATCAGTAAAGTGGTATGAAATAATTAATTCAATTATGCAAGTATATTTATGTACGATTGGCGACACAATATTATCTTCGCCATCTACTCATAAAAGTAATAACAAAAGAAGCCACACTTACACCAACAAACTATCGATTAGTATGGTCAGATATCTTTGACTACAGTGTGAACACTACAAAATACCCAAACTAAAGAAGGTGCTGCTATCTGCTGCAGGATGCGGATAGCTCTTTTACAAATCTTATGGAAGAGTTAGAGTGATTACATTTTTCCTTCTAGGCCTACTTGTTACGCATTAGACTTAGTGGGATGTTCCAATAAGGGATGTCATGAGACCGTAACAGACCAAGGTCTGATACATAGCTAGATGATGATGATAATGATGATGACGATGATGATGATGGTATTTCAACCCATATATGCCCAAAACTTTTTTGTTTTAAATGTCTATTACATTTATACAAAAGTATGTGTGAATCAGTACACATAGTTATAAATTGTTTCAGAAAGGAAAAATTCGATCACTTCTCGAAAATTACTGTTTTTTTTTTTACCGTGGAATAGAACTGATGACTGAACTATAGCCAAGACTAATGATAAGTTTTTTTTGTGGGTATTATAGCAAATATACTGCAATTTTATTAATCAGGAATGCCAATGTTTATGAATTTATAACAATCAAAATTACATTTTACTCAAATAATATGGCAGAATACATAATGGAAAATAACAGTTACACACAGAACTGCAATTCAGAATTAGAAAGAAAAAGATATTCAATTACTCGTGATGTAGTGTTTAATGAAAGTAGCCATAGTTTTTTTTTTTTTTTTTAATTATTCGTGTCATAGTGTTTACATGAAATAGGTCATAGCCCGTTTCTCCCTATAGTCCCGTCGCTCTAATTTCCGGCAGCCAATCACGTTGCAGGTCGGCTACATTTAAACGTGTGCGTCTTGTGATTCGCTGATGAAGATGTAAAGCATTTCCTAAGGCTGGATAAATACTTAATATATAATCGCCCGCCATTTTGGCTCCTTCGTTGGCGTTCGCAGAAAGCACACGAGGACGTTATTTGCCGCTCAATTATTTGCTGAATTACAGTGTGTTTGATTTATTATCATAGGAGCTACGACATGATAATGTTTAACGGTGTGGCAAACAGATCCCTCGTCTGGTAGCTCGGCAACGAAAGAACAAAATTGGCGAACAATACTACCTACCTAGATTTTATAGAGCATTGACTTCCTAAGACGTAAGGAAAGAGGAGGAGTCACGCCGGGAATAACAGCGTCGCGACTATACCAGTTACATGCTCAAAATTAACATTATTTTCTACCTGGCATGAAATGCAACAAAACATTCATTGTGGAGAACTACGAGTACTTTACATTTTTTGCAATGGTTATTTGTTGTGGATGTCCTTACAACTTACTTATAAATGGATTTTAAGAAACCCGGAGGTTCATTGCCGCCCTCACATAAGCCTGCCATAGGTCCCTACCCTGAGCAAGATTAATCTCTACCATCATATCCCACCTCCCTCAAATGCATTTTAATATTATCCTCCCATTTACGTCTCGGTCTCCCCAAAGATCTTTTTCCCTCCGGCCTCCCAACTAACACTCTATATGCATTTCTGGATTTGCCCATATGTGCTACATGCTCTGCCCATCTCAAACGTCTGGATTTAATATTCCTAATTCTGTCAGGTGAAGAATATAATGCGTGCAGCTCTGCATTGTGTAACTTTCTCCATTTTCCTGTAACTTCATTTCTTTTAGCCCCAAATATTTTTCTAAGCACCTTATTCTCAAACATCCTTAGCATCTGTTCTTCTCTCAAAGTGACAGTCCAAGATCCACAACCACACAGAAAAATTGGTACCGTAATAGAATTCTTTTATAAACCATGTTGAATCTTTCGTACACTACTTTTAACACTTGAATATAAATAATCGATTAAATGGCGATCTTACTCGTGTTAATTATGTAAGCATGTGCGGCTTACAGCTGTTTCGGTGCTATTCGACACCATCCTCAGAGCCTACTAGATCTCGGCGAAGTTGAGATAGCGCCGAGATCTAGTAGGCTCTGAGGATGGTGTCGAATAGCACATGCTTACATAATTAACACGAGTAAGATCGCCATTTAATCAATTATCTTTTATAAATTCTAACTTTCAGTTTTTCTGAGAGCAGACTGGATGACAAAACCTTCTCAATGAATAATATGCGTATACATTTCCCATATTTATTCTGCAAGTGTCATTTATACTTGTTACTGTTGGTCCAAGATATTTGAATTTTTCCACCTCTTCAAAGGATAAATTTCCATTTTGTACTATGTTCTGGTCACGAGACATAATCTACTTTGTCTTTTCGGGACTTACTTCCAAACCTATCTATTTACTTGTTTCAAGTAAAATTTCCGTGTTTTCCCTAACAGTTAGTGGATTTTCTCCTAACTTATTCACGTTATCCACATAAACAAGCAGCTGATGTAACCCATTCATTTGCAAACCTTCTCTGTTTCTAATGGCATACTCTAGAGCAAAGTTAAAAAGTAAAGGTGATAGCTCATCTCCTTGTTTTAGCTGCAGTGAATTGGAAAAGCATCAGAAAGATAATACTAAAAATTCTACATTATTTCTATGTACTTCGGCACATTGAAATGATATATGATATGCGTAAATCACTTCGTGATTTAAGACGGCGCTTATTCCGTCGGATCCCGGCCAACTAGTCACTCATAACGAGTGCACCTCAGCACATGTGTGGACTTCGGTCCTATGTTCATAGAAATCTATGACGTAGTGCAGAGGGCGGCCACTAGAGGGAACCCAAGAGTTGGAACGCAATCAGAGACAATTCTGTCCGACGTCGGGGTTGTATCCGGTGTGGCTTAGTGGATAAAGCATCAGCACGTAGAGCTGAAAACCCGGGTTCAAATCCCGGCGCCGGAGAGATTTTTTCCCCGTTCCATTACTCTTTCATCTAAAAATTCTACTGGAGTCTGTAGTATCCTCTAATCTCAAAATAGCAAGCAATGTAATCCTTACAAATCTATTTATGTCACAGTATACTTCTTTTTCTACTCGATGACGAGTTTGATGTATCCTATTACTCAATTTATTAAGATCTGCTCCTTGGAATTTATCATCACTACATTATAAAAACTTTACTTTGTGGCCAAAATAAAAACAATGTTCAACAGATCTTTGAAAACTATACTGACTAAATGGATCACATTTTGCTAAACTCCTCTTCTCTCCCAGTGTAATGTATGCACTAAATCTACCTCCTATATGTTTAAAAGATGATCTTTTCATCAAGGAAGTTATATACACAACAACAAACTTTGAGTACGACTACATAGGGATCTCGGAAAAAAAAAAAACCAATAATGGTTTTATCCTTCAAGTGGCAAGAAACTTTTACCTACTGGCCTATAAAATGGAGGGCTTCTTGTTAAGAGAACTGATCAAAGAATACGTGCCATCCTTAAAACATGACTCTGATCCATACATGATTATTGACAATGGTATCAATGAGTCCCTCAAGAACAAGGTGCATCTGGACGGAAATAGACTTGGCCCTGTTGAATCAGAGTTAGTGGCAGCTCTGATGTCTTCTTTTTGAATACTGCTTACTTCAACTCAGCAGATACAGCAAAGCTCCTTTGCAGCTTCTTGAATACTATAGATATGTATTAGCCTATGTCTTTCCATAGGAATTTCAATTAAATTATTTTTCAAATAATTGTCAATTTTTGAAGTCTTGATTCAAGAAGCTGTAAAACAAGATGCAAAATACATATTAATAAAATACGAGGTGAAGGGTATAATTTATATAGAGAATTTATTTTACCTCTTTACAATTAAATAGCACTACAAACAGTATAATTTTAACTATTTCTAATGCAAAACATAATACAAGTTTACTATCTCGTATATTGTTGATTGAAAATTACATTATATACATTTTTAGGTAAAACTATTGTATACATCTGTCAACAAAATATCAGAAAACTCAAGTGGCTCTACAACAACTTCAAAAAATGTAAAAGCAAATAGATATACCAGACACTACAATTTTAAGTTCTTAAGGGGAGAGGATGGTATTTTTTGGTGAAAAATGAGTAAATTAAAAAAAAAAAAAACTTTAAAATACTCTGTGATATGTGTGGAATGCATAGCATAACATTTTGTGGGTATTTGTGCCCTTATCGGATGTTGAGACGTCATTTTTAAACTTTCTGCGCTATGGATTTTTAAATCATATGCCTGCTTTTATTGGTTTCCAGTAACTTCATTTTTTTTTTTTTTTGCTACATTGCCAGACAAAAATGGATATAATTTCTGAAATATTAAAGATACATGCATGAAATTAGAACAGACACTCTTTAGACTGTTGAGAAACTTTTCTCTGTAACAGAATTTTGTTAATTAATTTCATTTTAAGAATACGTCTGTTTGTTTGCAAAAAGGGAAATCATAAAATTGTTATTTCTAACAAACGTAGGGACCAATATCAAAATTCTGTTACAGAACAGTTTGTAGAACATGCTTTTGCAAATACATTGCAAAAAACGGTTTAAATCTATATTTAAAAACGGTTTAGATATATCAGTTCTAGTACAATCCTGCATTGGGTATATTTTTTTTCAAATTTGGGCCCCAAATAATTTTTTTTTTCAATATATTTTTATTTGGTTGAGTTGCCACAGCTATGAGCTCTCTACATACAAAAAATTAATATTTTACACCAAATAGGAAAAACGTTTTAAAAAATACCATCCTCTCTCCTTAAGTATAAATAATATTTTTTCTTTCTTCTTACTTGCTTTTTAAATCTTTACTAAGAATGAACTTACATTCACTAGTTTTACACTTTTCGTTTTAATTATGTGAATGCATACAGTATAAATGCAAAATAAAATTATTTGTTCATCATGATAACTGTCTGTTCAAAGGTCCACTCTCTTTCATTTTCATTTAAGGTGATGCGCTACTGAAATTTCTAAAATCCACAATTTTTTAGCTAGAGTTGAAATTTTTAATGAATATGCATATCAATATCATAATCCCACATTACAAATTTCAATCTCTTCTCATAAGCACTTTAAAAAATAATTAAACTTATTTTGGTCCTTTTGTTTTTTGTTTGTTTTTTTTTTTTAATTTTCTTAGCGAATATCCCACCTCTAAAAAAATATATAATATATATAATTTTTTAATTCATTTTTTCTTAAAGATAACACTGTATGTTGTGCAATGGGGCATCAGTAATGTCCTACACTAATTTGTTCAATTGTAAAAAAAAAAATATATAAATAATTTCTTCAATATTCAAACATTAATAAAAAAATAATACTGCTTTATGTATAATTCTCTAGCAATAAAACTATGCTGAATACAGGCAATCAAATGATCCATTTCTTAAAACAGATATTAATGAATAAAAGTGCAAAGTTTCATCACTCTAGCATTAACCACTATGAAATAAAATTAATGCTTGTCATTGAATATGTAGAAGATTTCTTTTTGAGATAATTAAATTTAAAGTTTTGGTTACACATAACTCGTGCATTAACGCAACTTCTACGAAATTCATTTTTAGATTTATAGTGATATTATGCCATAAAATTTTCACGAAAAAAAAAAAAACTGTAGAATTTTAGCGCGAAAATAAAAAAATGATAAACTTTGTCAAAATTCAATTATTTTCAATAGCGGATTGCCTTAATTTATTATATTACATATATCTTAAGATGTGGAACAAGTAAAAAACTTATATAAAAATATACAATACACAGTGAGGACATTAATTCAATTTACAAGCATAAACACTTAATTAATCATCTGAGTAGAACATATCGTCGATTTCTTGGTAAAAGCGACTAAGTCCAAAATGCAAAATTGTTGGGAAAAGGCATTTGAAGGTTTAATGATCCATCCAAAGAGAACTGTATTTCTTTAAATGTTAGTAATTATTATTTTGAAGGTAAATGTGCTATCTTATTAGTTTTTAATATAAAATTATGTCTTAAATTTTCATAATGCTTGGAAGCCTTCAATGTGACTTGGTCACTTTTACCAAGAAACCGATGATACGAGTATGCAGAAATTTGACTCGATCTTTTCTTGTGGCGATTGAAATCTTTAAGAAAATTAACACATGCAATGAAGATCGTAATACAAGAATAGTGAACTTCATTTTTACGTCGATTTCTTGGTAAAAGCGACTAAGTCCAAAATGCAAAATTGTTGGGAAAAGGTATTTGAAGGTTTAATGATCCATCCAAAGAGAACTGTATTTCTTTAAATGTTAGTAATTATTATTTTGAAGGTAAATGTGCTATCTTATTAGTTTTTAATATAAAATTATGTCTTAAATTTTCATAATGCTTGGAAGCCTTCAATGTGACTTGGTCACTTTTACCAAGAAACCGATGATACGAGTATGCAGAAATTTGACTCGATCTTTTCTTGTGGCGATTGAAATCTTTAAGAAAATTAACACATGCAATGAAGATCGTAATACAAGAATAGTGAACTTCATTTTTACGTCGATTTCTTGGTAAAAGCGACTAAGTCCAAAATGCAAAATTGTTGGGAAAAGGTATTTGAAGGTTTAATGATCCATCCAAAGAGAACTGTATTTCTTTAAATGTTAGTAATTATTATTTTGAAGGTAAATGTGCTATCTTATTAGTTTTTAATATAAAATTATGTCTTAAATTTTCATAATGCTTGGAAGCCTTCAATGTGACTTGGTCACTTTTACCAAGAAACCGATGATACGAGTATGCAGAAATTTGACTCGATCTTTTCTTGTGGCGATTGAAATCTTTAAGAAAATTAACACATGCAATGAAGATCGTAATACAAGAATAGTGAACTTCATTTTTACGTCGATTTCTTGGTAAAAGCGACTAAGTCCAAAATGCAAAATTGTTGGGAAAAGGCATTTGAAGGTTTAATGATCCATCCAAAGAGAACTGTATTTCTTTAAATGTTAGTAATTAGTTATTTTGAAGGTAAATGTGCTATCTTATTAGTTTTTAATATAAAATTATGTCTTAAATTTTCATAATGCTTGGAAGCCTTCAATGTGACTTGGTCACTTTTACCAAGAAACCGATGATACGAGTATGCAGAAATTTGACTCGATCTTTTCTTGTGGCGATTGAAATCTTTAAGAAAATTAACACATGCAATGAAGATCGTAATACAAGAATAGTGAACTTCATTTTTACGTCGATTTCTTGGTAAAAGCGACTAAGTCCAAAATGCAAAATTGTTGGGAAAAGGCATTTGAAGGTTTAATGATCCATCCAAAGAGAACTGTATTTCTTTAAATGTTAGTAATTAGTTATTTTGAAGGTAAATGTGCTATCTTATTAGTTTTTAATATAAAATTATGTCTTAAATTTTCATAATGCTTGGAAGCCTTCAATGTGACTTGGTCACTTTTACCAAGAAACCGATGATACGAGTATGCAGAAATTTGACTCGATCTTTTCTTGTGGCGATTGAAATCTTTAAGAAAATTAACACATGCAATGAAGATCGTAATACAAGAATAGTGAACTTCATTTTTACGTCGATTTCTTGGTAAAAGCGACTAAGTCCAAAATGCAAAATTGTTGGGAAAAGGCATTTGAAGGTTTAATGATCCATCCAAAGAGAACTGTATTTCTTTAAATGTTAGTAATTAGTTATTTTGAAGGTAAATGTGCTATCTTATTAGTTTTTAATATAAAATTATGTCTTAAATTTTCATAATGCTTGGAAGCCTTCAATGTGACTTGGTCACTTTTACCAAGAAACCGATGATACGAGTATGCAGAAATTTGACTCGATCTTTTCTTGTGGCGATTGAAATCTTTAAGAAAATTAACACATGCAATGAAGATCGTAATACAAGAATAGTGAACTTCTTTTTTAAAACAGCTTAGACTAACAGAGGGTAGATATAGATCTGATTTATGTCTTGCATTACAATTAAAAATGTTTTGATTAGTATCTACTAATAGTACATTACAATACAAGGTTGGGAAGTGCTTTTTACAAAATCGAGGGCAAGTTTGAAAATCGAGCAGAGCAGGTTTTTCAATTTCCAAGATTTTGTAATGCACTTCACAAACGTGTACTGTACAATTTTTGCATGATCAAATATTTAAAATTGAAAATACAATACATTTTGCACCAAAAATTTAGATCAATATTATTACAAAGCCTTTGCAAAACCTAACTATACTGTAATGGTAACTAAGTAACAATAAAGTGCACTGTAATGGGTCTAGTTTGGTATAGTTTTATGTTATGAAGAAAAGTTTCCCTAGCAACAAGTTTCTGTGTGGGAATTCTAACTTTCAAGGTCTAACAACAATAGCTGTAAAAAAAAAAAAAAAAACCACGATCGTGCAAAAATATATCTTACAAAATGACTACTCTTTGTATTTATAACTTTTACAAAACTTACTTGTTAATATCAACGTTTTAGCTATTATTTCACACATTTTTCATTTAGAATGATGTAGCTATCTGATCTCTGTATTCCCATTCATTACAAACATGTATCTATTTCCCTTCATTTCAAAATGGATTAAAGGGTTTTCAGTTTTATGTGATAGTAGACTCATTATCAGGGAAAGGATTTATATGTAAATACATATTTACTTATAAAGCTAATATAATTTATATTTTGCATTATCTTTATGTTTCACAATGTGTAGGGTTGAAAAATCCTACTTTTATTTTCCATATTTTTCCATATTTTAGAGTTTAGTACATATTTTCGTTAATTTCCATATATTTTCCATATTTCATATAAAACAGTCCATATTATATTAGGTTTAACAATAAAACAAAACAAAATTCCATTAACTTTTAAAAATACATTTCAACAATAGAGATTTAAACACATGTTCAGTAATCCCTTTAACATCAGAGTTATTTGAAAATTAGCAGTCCTATCAACAATGGGAAAGTAAGTTATAAAACTGTATTAATTTAATTTAAAATTTTTAACAGACTTCAGTTGTGCAGCTCAACAGTTAAATGCCAGTCAGAGTACACATAGGTTCAGTTTTGTAAATCATACTATAAAGACGGTAAATATGCCAAAAGTACGTCATTCAGTCAATTTAAAATCAAAACTAACAAGTTACATTTCAGAATTTAAAGAAGATGGTTTATCAACTGACAATAAAATATTATTTTGTAATTTGTGTCAGTGTGCAGTATCATCTGCACAAAAGTTCCTGGTGCAACAACACATTACAACTAGTAAACATCAGGCCAACAAACAACTAAATTCCAAGCAGAGACAATTGTTTTTAACACAACCAACAACATCGAATGTAAGATCTGAGTTTAACATCGACCTGTGCCGTTCTCTCATCTCTGCTGATATTCCTCTCTACAAACTAAAGAATAAGGTCTTCAGGGAATTCCTTGAAAAATATACTCAACATACAATCCCGGATGAGTCAACACTTAGGAAGACGTATGCTCCATCCATCTACGATGAGACAATACAGAAGATAAGAGATGAAATTAAAGATAGTTCAATTTGGGTTTCCATTGATGAGACTCCCGACAAAGAAGGTAGACTTGTTGGTAATGTAGTTATCGGTTTGTTAAGTGAACAATATTCTGAACGAATTCTTTTACATTGTGATGTTCTAGAAAAGTGCAATAACAAAACTATAGTTAAACTGTTCAACGAAGCTATGGGTATCCTGTGGCCAAAGGGTATTATGTACGATAATGTGTTATTCTTTATTAGCGATGCTGCCCCTTATATGGTCAAAGCTGGACAAGCATTATCTGTTGTATATCCTAAATTGACTCATTTTACTTGTGTGGCGCATGCATTTCATCGTGTGGCAGAAGTGGTCAGAGACAATTTCCCTAAAGTAGATTTGTTGATTTCATCAGTGAAAAAAGTATTTCTCAAAGCTCCCAGTAGAGTTAACGTGTTGAAAGAAATGTACCCTGAAATTCCATTGCCACCAAAGCCAATTTTAACTAGATGGGGTACATGGCTAGAAGCAGTTGAATATTATGCCGAACATATAGACTCTATTAACAATGTTCTCCTTGCATTGGACTCTGAAGATGCAGTCTCAATTGATACTGCGAAAACAGTTACCTGTGACATAAGTGTGAAGAATGACTTAGCTCACATTCAGCATACATTTTCATGCATCATAAAAACGCTCAAAAGTCTCCAAAATAGGCACCTTTCACTATCTGAAAGTTTTGAAATTATAAATAGTACTGTGGAACAACTGAATCGTGGTAGAGGTAAAGTTGCAGATGCAGTAAGAGCTAAGGTGGACACTGTACTTTAAAAAAACCCTGGATATGAAGAACTACAAAAGGTTGTTGCTGTGATGAGTGGTGAATCAACAGTGAAGATTAACTAGGACTTATCCCCAGCAGACATTGTGAAATTGAATTATGTACCAGTTACTTCTTGTGACGTCGAACGCTCTTTTAGTCAGTATAAATCTATCCTCAGAGACAATAGAAGAAGATTCACTTTTCAGCACTTGAAAGAAATGTTTGTAACCTATTGTTATGGTAACAGACAATAAAAATTGTGTTTTGTTGAAACTACATTGGAAGATAAGGTACGTCCATTATATTTTTTGTTTAGTTTGATTAAAATGTACCAATATTTAACGTACATAGTCATTTTTTTATAATTTTAAGTCCATATTTAATTCCATATTTTGGTAAAAATCCATATTTAATTCCATATTTTGGTAAAAATAACTACATATATATTTACATATTTCATATATTTTTAGTCCATATAAATCCGTTCCCTGCTCATTATCATAACCATGTTATGTTAAAGATTGGTAATAACTAGATAACAAATTATGTGTCATTACAAGGGCCGTTCAAAAAGTAATGCTTCACGTTTTTTTCCTCACAATAAATTTAGTGAAAATTGTTTCAGTTCAGTGACAATGTAAATTAATGTTTTTCTTCTTCACATTCTATTTTTCTACAGTCTCCATCACGTTGTACGGCCTTACACCAGCATGGAATGAGCGTATATATTCCTTGCCAGTACCAGTTCTTGTCCTGCGTGCGTAGCCACTTCCTCACTGCATCAATTACACTGTTGTCACTTTCGAAATGAGTTTCACGCAAAGCATGTTTAAGAGACACAAAGAGTTGGAAGTCTGTCGATTACAGATCTGGGCTGTAGGGTGGGTGGGACAGTACAGTCCGACCCATTTTGGTGATGTATTTCCGGGTTCACAGACTTGTGTGAGAGTGTGCATTGTCATGTTGGAGAAAAATTTCTGCTGAATTCTTACCACGCTGAACTTGCCAGAAATGTTTTTGAGCTTGTTCAGGGTGCTGATGTACACCTCTGAGTTAATGGTTGCTCCTATTGGCATCTCATCCACAAGAATGACTCCTTCATAATTCCAAAAGACAATAACCATGACTTTTCCTGCAGAGGGAGCTGTATTGAATTTCTTCTTTCTGGGAGACTGAGGATGATGCCACTCCATTGACTACCAGTTTGTCTCCTACTCAAAATGATGCACCTAAGTTTCGTCATCTGTGACGATCCAGAAAAAAAGACCTCCTATTTGGCTTTAAAGCGCTCATGAAATGGCTTTCTTCTGCAGTTTGTGGTGTATGGTGTGACTTCGTGGAAGCCATTTTGAGCAGACTGTAGAATAATCGAGAGTCTCAATAATTGAACAAACACTTCCAAAGCTTACCGACAGCTGTAGGCCATTTGTCGTGTTGTGATGCGCCATCCGCAGTAATGACATCTGTGCAATTCATCATGTCTGAAGTGTTGGCTATGTCAAAGTGTCCAGCATACGGCAGATCTCGAAGCTCGGTTTCTACATTTCCTGATGCCCGAACTCTTTGAGTTCACTTCCAAACAGTGCTATCAACTGCATGACTAACATACACTGCACACAAACGTTTACAGATGTTCACCATGCTTTAGTTTTCGAGAACCAAAAATTCAATTACTGCTTGCTGCTTGTAACGGGAGTCTGCAGGAGACGCCATTTTCACCGTTCACTACAGTTCCATCATCTGTTGGATGACTTGTAATTCGGCACACGTGCAGGAGAAACATTAGATTTCAAACACTCATAAATGCATTTTTCTATCTTTGCGAATGGCTGAGATAAAAAATGTGTGGCATTACTTTCTCATCGACCCTCATACATATTCTATTCCTATAAAGAAATAAAGAAAACTATCAGAGAATCACACTGAAAGAGTCCTTATTCTAAAGCTTTAAGTTACATATTTTTACATATTTTGATGTACCAGTATACTTTACGTTTTTTAAGTGTACTTACACTTTTTTTTTACCTTTTAACTCAATCTCTTCATTGATGTACCAGTATACTTTACGTTTTTTAAGTGTACTTACACTTTTTTTTTTACCTTTTAACTCAATCTCTTCAATTAATATATATACTACCTGTCCCTCTCTTTCTCTCTTATGCATACATCAATCAAACATTTTATACAATTTTTGAGCCAGAGAAGATTCAAATTCTGACAAACAATGGACATCTTTTTGCAATGCTGATTGTTGGTAGAGATGTGGCCACGTAATTTGTCCACGACACAGAAACCAATTTACGGTCAGTAACTCCTACCTTCAGATCACTTGATGAGAGTCTTCCCCTTTCTACACTCCTCTCCCTGATACTGCTCCCAGCCACTCAGACACATTCAGCTCACATGCGGCTGGTCAGGTTGAAAGTTCTAGCCTTCTGTCCACCCATCACCATTTGCTCACCTCGCAAACAAATTACATGGCGACATCTCTACCAGTATATCCTATAGAGCTTAAAAAGTAATTGTAAATAATGTTTTTGTAAGGAACAAATCTCGATGTGAATGGTGGGTTTCATTGTATAATTACTGTACTTCTACTTAAATGCATTTAGTTATTAACTGTACATCAAAAGAATCAAAGACAATAAAATGCATATATTAAAATGCGATTGGAGGTGAATTATTCATTCCTATCCTGTTCATTTTATACAGAGCGTTCGCCTACAGGTGGGACCAGGAAAGCGGCCTGCCTGCGGTGTCGCTTGCGGGAATCGCCTATCCTTAAGCTTCCACTTTCTATACTATACTCTGTAGGGTTTTCATTTTAAAAGTTTAGCAGCAGTAAAGACTGATGTTTTTGAAACACTAACTTCCTGTGAAACACGTCTTAGAGATTTATTAGGAGAGCGTGTAAATGATACACTGATTTCATCAATTTTTTCTCCCGTCAATACTCCGTTTTCGCTTAGGAACTGTAGCATTTATCGACCCTGTTGTCCTTAATTTGTTAACAAGACGTCTAACAGTTTCTCTATCCTGAATTGGAGCACCCGAATATTTCACTTCAAATTGCCTACACACCTCTCTACATGACTCTGTTTTCACATATGCATCATACATAAAAACTCTCTGTTCAAGCAACTGTGTCAAGAAACTGCACTGTACGTGTTAAACACAGCAATATCTGGCTCACAACTGATAACTTGTCGACCTTGATTGTCGAGCGAGTCTCAACAACTGCGCGCACAAAGCGGCGTATCAGTACATGCCGCTTTCCTGGCCTCACCCGTAGGCAAATGCTTTGTATTTTGTTCCATTTTGTGAGCATAGAGATTTGTTCCCTTTTTCTTGCATACTTGCAGATTTGTCACTAAGGACAGATAGAAAACTATAATAAATATTACAATGAGACATTTATGTGAAAATTAATAGGTGTCACAAAGTCAATTATTTAAGCCCTTTTTTACATCAGATTCAGTTTAAAATAAATCAATTTAATAAAGCTTAAATCTAAGTTACATACATTTCAATTTATTACATATTTAGCCAGTTTTAGACTACATATTTACGTACATCTTTATCACTTTCATGCTGGATGAACCTTAGAAAGCTGTAAAGAACTCTGAATTTTGAAATTCTCACAAGTGAGAAAGACTTAAAGGCCTGAAATTCATTAAATAATTGGTATTTCAAGGATTTTTATTAATATGTTGGTAAATGACTCTCAACTGTTCTTCTATAGCCAGTTGTTTGTAAGTTTCAGTGAGTGTTAAGTTCACATTAGGAGTTTACATTGCTGATTCTACTTCACTCAGTGGAAAAAGTAAGCATTAATTTATTTGTTAGCCACTGACGTAGCTCAGTCAGCTGAGGCGCTCCTTCCAATCCAGAATTGTGCTTGGGCGTGGGTTCGATTCCTGCTTGCAATGATTATCTGATTAGGTTTTTCCGAGGTTTTCCCCAACTATAAGGCGAATGTCAGGTAATCTAATAGCGAATCTTTGGCCTCATCTCGCCAAATACCATTTCACAATCAACAATCTCATCGACGCTAAATAACTCAGTAGTTGATATAGTGTCATTAAATAACTAAGAAAATTACTTATGAATAATTTATAAGAATAGGCCCACATATATCTAAAGATCATAAATTTTCCAAAATCACTTTTCCTGTATATGATACAAAAAAAGATTATTATTTGAACTGTTTCAAAATGGTTTAGTTGAAATGAGTCTCTGTAGATTTTCCAAACAAAACAGTAGAAATATTGACTCATGTAAACAATAATTCAATTCTGTTTTAATTAGGTAAGTTTCTATGACTATATCGTTATTTCGCTTATATGACGTCATTCCATTTTCGACCAATGAGTCGACCTGGTTGGCGAGTTGGTGTAGCACTGGCCTTCTATGCCCAAGGTTGCGGGTTCGATCCCGGGCCAGGTCGATGGCATTTAGGTGTGCTTAAATGCGACAGGCTCATGTCAGTAGATTTACTGGCATGTAAAAGAACTCCTGCAGGACAAAATTCTGGCACATCCGGCGACTCTGATATAACCTCTGGAGTTGCGAGCATCGTTAAATAAAACATAACATTTAACGTCGACCAATGAAGTGTGATGAAATTTTGAATTCTAACCAATCACAGACATACATCGCGATAATTTTTGGAACTCAATTTGTCACAATCAATTTATCGCATGGTCGTTCTTTTGTTTCCCTGTAAACTGATGAGCATGAATTCATTAATGTAACGATGATGTAACAACATGTCAAAATGGAGGGCATTCCTTAACGTTTTGGTGTTGTATCAGGTAGTAAGATTGAATTAATAATTCAAAACTCAAAGCCAAATAACACAATAAAAAACAGAACGAGTGTGTGGAATCAGTTTAAAGATTTTTCTAATGAAGTAAATTTTTAACGAGGAGAAGACTCAAAAATTAATTTTTACATTGAGAAAAGAAGGGTCTGAAGAAAAAGACAGTAAAATTACTTGGTGTCATCTTGATTAACCTGGGATATAAGAGGTCCACCGCTGTGGAGAAACGGTTAGCATGTTTGGCCATGAAACAAATCCTGGTTGGGGTTTTCCCTCAACCAATTGAAGCAGAATTGCTGGGTAACTTTCGGCATTGGATCTCGGACTCATTTTGCAATCATTATTTCACATATCACCATCATGGACTAACGCAATCCAAAGGAATCCAGCAAACGAACGGAGTACTGCAGGGAGACCCTATAAGCCCCATTATGTTTAACGTACTTACCCACGATGTGATACAAAGGATACAAACAGAAGAAGTGAGGATGTGGTTATATGCCGATGACATGATCCTGATATCGGAAAGAAGAGAACCCCTGCAAGAAGCCATCAACAAACTGGAAGAGTGGTCTCAGGAAAATGACCTAGTCATAAACAGGGACAAGACGAAAGTCATGAAATTCAGAAGAGGAGGACCCTTGGCAAACACCGATAGATTCACTTGCGGAGAACAAGAACTGGAAATAGTCAAAAGCTACAAATACCTGGGACTTACACTACAAGTGACAGGCCACGCCTTTTCTAAGCACATCGAAGACAGAGGAGTAAGAGCAATGAAAGCGACCTTCCAGATAAAGAAACTGAGCCTACTATCCGTCACGACAGCCCTGAGGCTTTTCAACATAAAGATTGCACCCATTGCCACATACGGAATACAACTTACACTAGTGACAGAAAGTTTAACCTCACCTTTAAAAAAATGTTAATTCAACATTTTATGATACTCCTTAAGTAAAAATAGTTGAGATCAATTACTAATTTTATTCTCCAACAAGCTTCAGTACATATGCTATGAATTTCACACAAATCACGCACATAAAACATATTTTAAGACTGAGAAATCGTCTTTTTTCGTGAAGTAAGAAAATGGTTCAAATTTTGTGTTCACCTGTATGAACATCTCTTATTTTGATGACAGCTTTACAAATTCGGGGCATCCTTGCAATCAGTTTTTGTAACACCGCTGTAGTTATAGAGTTCCAGACCAGCAAAAGACACTGCTACAACTCATCCACATTAGTAGGGGCCGCTTGTTTTGCTTTCCTTTCAAGTTCCTTCCAATTGGTGACAAATCCGGGGAGTGGGGCGGTCAGGTCATGTATTTTGGGATTTGTGCTGTTACTTTAATACTGATATCGTTCTTACACATCTTTGAAGTATGTTTAGGGTCGTTGTCTTGTTGGAGAACACAACCACGTCCTATAAGTCTTTCACCAGATGGCACAGTATGGAGCAAAAGAATCCAATGGTACTCTTTTTTCCCAAAATACCAGCCTCTTTTACTAAATCTCCAACTTTATCATTCCCGAAACACTCCCACACCATTACAATACCATCTCCATGTTTCACAGATGGGGTGAGACAATCCTCCAGCATTCCTTTCCCAGGACAACAGCGGACATATTGCTGACTATTTGAAGCAGATTTCCCGAATTTGGATTCATCCGTCCATAGGACATTTTTCCAGTCGTCCATGGTCCAATTTTGGTGCCCCTTGGCTCATTACAACCTTTTAAGCTTATGCTGACGGGTTAGCAATGGTTTCCGCACAGCTATGAGACCAAACAATGAAGCTGCATGCAGACGACTTTTTACTGTTGACACTGATACTGACTCCTCCCTGGCAGTATTTATTTCACTGCTGTTGGATAATGCTGAACGTTGTCTGTCACGTTTGCCCAACAATAGAATCCTATTGTCTTCAACTTTGATGTTTTTCTTGGATGTCCACTGCATGGTCGAGCAACTTAGGACCCAGTCTCTTCTCTGCTCTTCAATGCAGAGCGAACACTATAGTCAGAAATGCCCAGTTTTTCAGCAATTTTTCTGTTTGATCATCCTGCATCTTTATATGCACATGCCATTCCTCTCTTTTCTTCACTCCCATTGGCTTTTTTCCCCAATCTTGCTTTCTTAAGACACTTAATACTGCACTAATATGTTTTCTGAACAATTAAAATGATAATGAAAATTCATACACTAGGCTATCATCACAAGTGACCAAAACGACTTTAAAAACGGAATGACTGCACCACATGCTTTGGGGAGTGCTCAGGAATATTCTAGATCAAACATTTTTTTACGAGCCATTAGAGGGTAGGTCGTGATGTATAAACAAACAATAGCATATCACAAGATAAGGATCAATAGAAGAGTACAGTCACAGATTAAAAATAATATAACATGTGAAATATGTACAAAAATATAGTAAGAAAGCTCAATCAACTTGTAACAGTGTACTTTGTTACATACTTTATAGTATTTAATAAGAAAAATTATTTTAGTAGAATAAATAACATTATAAACAAGTATAAAGCAAAATATAGCAAGTGAGTTTAAACTTTCTGTCGCTAGTGTATATGGAACCACCTCACGTACTCCAATCTCAAATGGCTGGAGAGAGTCAAAGCAGCCTATCTGAAAAGAACGCTCTGCATCTCAAAATACACGCAAAGCAGAATAGCATATATCTTAGCAGACACTACCTACTTCATAGAGGACATGATGGCAACTCACAGCCTGGTACCAACTCCACAAAACATCAGATTCCTGGAAGATAGGCGACAAAAAGCAAAAGACATTAACCATAGACTCCTCAGTACCCCAGCAATGACAAACAGCGAATGGAAGAAAGCCAACTACCACCTGCGCCATCTATACACGAGAGTAGCAGCACATGGACTACATCACCGAATATGCCTAACTAAGGGATACCACAGCCCCTCCAACGGATGTCAGTGCACCATAAGTGGAGGACCATGCGATACATATCACATTATCGAATGCAAAGAAAGAACATTGACACTATCCCACTATGCAAACGATGCTAACTTTCCTTAATTGTACTTATATACACAGTGTGTTTAATAAATATATTATTACATATCATCATCATTCATACTATAGCCCAGGTTAAGTTCACGGTGCAATGTCCTGTACTTATACAAGAGGACGGCCGTTTGGCTACCCACTCATTAACAGAATAGGAGTGGTAGGCACAATAAGCCTCAGGCTGCAGTGCAAGCCCTTCGAGCCCCTCCTCTGTACAAGAGAAAAAAAAACTGGGATTCCCACATCGAATATATCTCTCGAAGACTGTCCAGAGTCCTGGATCTCTTAACAGTGGAGACAAAATACCCGGGCAGTACCTGAGAAATGTTTATTTTGCTTTTTTTCATAGCATATTAAAGTATCGAATCCTGGTGCGGTGAAATAGTAATAAACTGAATGAAATCCTACTGATTCAGAAAAAAAGCAATAAGAATTATCACAGAAGTACTAAGTACATCACATTGAAAATCACTGTTTATACAGGAGTCCATCTTAACAGTTGTTAATGAATATATTCTTAAATTCCGTCTGCAGATAAAGAAAAATTTTTATAACTTCACCAGTAGGATGGATAAACATCAGTACAATACTTGTAATAAAAAAAAACTAGACATACCATATTGCTGACTATCTAAAGTTAAAAGTAATCCTTATATCTTGGATTGTAGGAGGTTCAACATATTACCACAAGAAGCACAGGAAGTGTCACTATACAGATTCAAAGTAAAAGTGAAAACATGGCTTCTTAGAAAACTGTTCTATTCTGTGCAAGAATATTTTGAGTTAGAAAATCAAACTGTATAGATTTTTAAGTTTCTTTCTCAGTTTTATTATTATTATTTTTGTAATATATGAGGAATTTCTCACAAATTGTTACTAAGTTAATTCTTGTCTTACTGTATGTAAACAGACAATATCAAATATTATTTGGGTTCAGCGTATTATAACTTTCATCTAGATATAAGTCTACTTTTGATTATCTTAACCCTCGATTGTAAACTCTAAGGAGTATTTGGGATCAGTTTGTTTTATCTTTAGTGGTGTAGGGGAACATGGGCCACATGGAAAAATTATCGAAATATACATATTTTACAGATTCAAGATTTGATGTTTGACTACTGAAGAAGAGCCAAATGAATTACTAAACATGATTACATCGTAACAGCATGGCATTGTGTTTTTTATGATTTGCACATGGGGACGGCACATGGAGATTTTATCAAATTTTAATAATTTATTATTGGTTTTATAACAGATGTTATTCAGACAATGTGAAATGGATGATATGTATAACGTTTCTAATTCATAATTATCCCCCGGTAAATTACGAATCCAATAATTGAAGTTTTCTATTATAATCTTTAATGATATTTGTATTCTGTTATTAACTTAATGCAAGATATAATATAATGTGTTTTCTCCAACAAAATGTATTGTAGCATGAGTTATATGTACCATAAAACTATGTAACAATGGTCCACATTTATGACATTTCAACTTACAGTTTATCTAATTGAAATAGGATATTTTTAACAGCCTTTTGTTTGTGTGTCTAGGTAGTGCAGGTTGTTTTTTTTTTAAGCCTATTAGTCATAAAAAGTGTAAGGTAAGAATTTGTTAATATATTATTTCTTAAACATTTGACCATTGTTGTGTATTATGTTGACAACTTTGGTCCATGTGGAAAATTCCATACTAAATCAATACTGGACTACAGTTGAGAGACTCTATTGGAAGTAGATGGCACCCTCATTATGTCTTTGTAAAAAAGACACAATTTAATGCAAACAAATTGCAAATTTTCTTGAAAAATAATGCAATTTAGAAACTTATGAAACACAGTACAACATTAAAAGAAAAAACATTGCTCAAGATTAAAGAAACCATAGATAAGAAATCATAAATATTGTGAAACAATTAAATAAATGTTTTTACTAATATTTTCACTTCAGTGGTTTTCCCCATCTATCTTCTAGTTCTGGCACACGATATAAAGCACATTTTTAGGGATAGTGGTAATCTCTGCCCTTCAGGAGACATTTTCCACTGATCTAGAATTTGACGCCATTGAAATTTTAGTGGCCTAAAATAGGCCACGTCTAAAGGCTGCAACAAATGGGTGGTATTTGGAGGGAGAGCCACAAATGCAATGTTATGTAATCACATTGTTTTTTATATCAGCTAGACATAGTTCCAATTGACGATCACTATACATCTTGTAAGCACGCCCACCTACCTTCCTTCTGGACACTATCATGCGACATGATGAATTCCTGGGACAAAATAACATGGCTTTCAAGAATGGTCCAAAGAATTGTTTGGACTATAGTTGAAATAAAAATACGAAATTTTCAATTTTTTGCCATTAACTTCAAAATTTACATAAATGTAAACTTTACTATATCTAAAATACGAAACAGTAACATTACGTTTTGAAATATAACGACATCAAAACTAAAGCTTACCTTGAAGTAATATATCTGAATAAAAGTTATCAGACGATGCAACAGATACAATCTTGTTAGTATGAAATCAGCGAATACACAACCGCAACAAGGGTAGCGAACTTTTGGCAAACTATTGGAACAAACAGCATCATATAATAACTGATTAAAAAGCAAATGACATCCACTAGATGTCATCAGCAGCTGCGTTAGATGTATTTTGGTTTGAAGGTGCATTTGGACCATAGTTGCGCTCTAGGACCATAGTTGCGTAGTTTTACGGTACCAGAAGTCATATCTATAGCTTCTAAATTTATATTTCCTGGAAATCAATTCAAAATTACAATGTTAAAATTGAAAAATACCGTCTATACTTATCTAGAGCAACATTACATCGCAATGAGTTTTAATAAAGGAAACCAACTTTTAAACAAGCAAATAGTTAACCCCACGAACCCGTTATTCAATTTATTGAAATTAGTTTCAAAAAATCAGACTACATCATCTCAGCTTATGACATCACATCCCCCCCTCCCCACATCACCTCCGGTTCCGCCAGATGTTCATTAGGATAAGAACCACTGTGAGCATCGAACGATTCTCATTCATAGCCTGGCCAACGTCGAGCACGCAACATGTCCAGCCATTGTACGTAAGTCACTAGTTCAATTCAATGCATTAACCATCAGCATATTCACATACGTAACAACAAATTTTATGTTCATAGTGTAAAGGCTTGACTGATAATCGGACGGTGACAACCATGAATATGTAATAATCCAACCACAGCAACAAAAGGAAAACAATAACCAGGTATCAATGTAACTTATATTACGCACCACATTCGATTATGGTAAAGTGCTCCGATGTAAAAGTGAACAAACAACAAGAAACCTTGGTGCAACAATAACGAATCAACATAAAGAATTTTAATATTTTAATATTTCAATAGTGAATATCTTAGTGTAAGGTTACAGCATTTTTAAGTAAATGAACAACTGCATTTGACCACACAATACGTCAAGACAACCCCAGTGTTCCACAAATTGATGGATAATTGCAGCAGAAAAACAAATTTTAAATGTTAGTAATAAGTGTGTGTTTTTTAATTTTAATCATTAATTATCTACAAACAGATTGTTTTACATGTGACATGAAATCACCGGGGTACACATTATATGTTTCATTCACACAGTTCATGTGCACCTATTTGAACATGTAATTAGGCAAATTAGAGACGAAAACGTTTATGTTATAATTAATCATATAATACTAGATAAGTATAGACGGTATTTTTCAATTTTAACATTGTATTACAACCTGCTTATCGGATAAATCATACAACATGAAATTACAATTCAAAATTAAATCTTTTCATCAACAAGATGTGGTCACATAGAACTCATGAAAAGTCCACTACTCTTGTCATCCATATTTACTATGTACATTCTAATGGTTAAAGTTTTAGATTTCGTTCTTTTTAACAATATCTGATGATGCCAAAAAAGGCGAAAACGTTAATATTCCATCCAAAATGTTATAGCAAATAAAATATTTGCAAGATAGATAAATCTTATTGATTGAACTTAAAACATTTTATTATATTGAATTAGATTTATCTGAAAACAAATGAATTGTAAAATATTATGCCTGAGGCCGGTGGAGGACATTTGCCTCATCGAGCAGCTATTAATTCTTATTCCCTCACAATCATGCCTAACTACAGACCTAACTTAGCCCAGATTACCTGAGTCAACACCGAGGGTATGTTCATATTGCAGGGCCATCATCGAGACAGAACAATCAATTTCGCACAACAGTCTTACTAAAGAAGGCAAACTGCCAGCTTAAGTGACAAAGTCCTTGACTCCACATTTCACAAGACCACCTAGACTCTATGGGTTGCCGAAAATCCACAAGAAGGAAGTTCCACTGAGGTCTATTGTTAACGCCATAGGTTCTTCCACCTACCGGCTGGCCAAACACATTACCAGTCTTCTGAATCCTGTTGTGGGAAAATGCAGCCACCATGTCAAGAATTCAGCAGAGTTCATCAAGGTCTCACTCAAGGAAATGTTGGAGTTATTGAGACCTCACTTCCCGTCTGAGGTCATTGAACTCTGTAACCACACACTCAGCTCCAGTTACTTCATATACAAAGTGCAGTATTACGAGCAATCCGATGGTGTAGACGTGGGCTCATCTCTGTCACCAGCCATAGCCAATTTGTACATGGAGAACGCGCCCCTGAAACCAGCTCACTTCTACTGCTATGTAGATGACACTTTGGTCTTCTGGCCGCAGGGAGAAGCAAAACTTCAGGAATTCCAAGAACAGTATCCACCCGAACATCCAGTTCACGAAAGAAGTAGAAAAAGACTGCTGTCTCCCCTTCTTAGACATTCTCATCTCTACGAAGTCGGATGGCACAGTGTATACAGGTAACCAACACATATTCACCTATACCTGAATGGACAAAGTCACCATCATCCGGCATGGAAACGAACAGTCCTGTCGACTCTTCTGCACAGGGCGAGGGGGATTTCCGACCAAGAAAATCTCCCTTCTGAGATCCGTCAACTATGTAAGACATTCCAACAAAACTTGGACAACAGGGAAATTAGTTTGGCCCTCAGAAGGGCCTTCTCAAACAAACCACCCACCGAGGAACAAGAGGAGACGAATGCCATGGCATACATCCTGCTCTATGGCCCCACTTGGGCAAGATCAGCAGAGTGCTAAGAAAACACGGGATTAAGACCATCCATAAACCTCTCACAAAGATTCAGAACTTGCTGAGACCAGTTATGGACGACCTTGGTCTTAGGACACGTGATATCTACAAAATACCTTGTGAATGTGGGAAATGCTACATTGGACAGATGGGATGCACCATTATGGAACACTGCAAGGAACATTAATGCAGTATCAGACTATATTACCAGTGGTGTAGTCAGGCCAGGGCATCGCTCTGGCACTTTTTTAAAACAGAAAAAAAAAACTTTATTTGTGAGTCATAACGAAGCCATTGGGAAACAAACATCATACCCAGACCATGCACTGCACAATGGCTAGACTGAAAACCGCACGAGGTCAATAAGAATTCTGTACTTGTTTAACAACTCTCCCACCAAGCTACAACCAGGTAATACAAAACCTACATTACGTACGACATATCTAATGAGAAATAGTGCAACATATAGCATATATGAACATAAATGAACATTAATACTACTCAACAAGACTACAGTGTTTTATAGTGACTATCAGTGCAAGTTAATTTTAACATTTACCATTCTATTGGACATTTTATAATATTTAACCATGATGATCCACATTAAGAGAAGACTACTCAAACAACATGTCATCGAAGTGATCACGTGAACTATTGTTAACATATGTATTTTATATATTTTATCCTTAAGTTGTGTTTTATGTAGTTCTATTAACAGCATCCATAATGTTCATGAATGTTCCAATCCCACAGTTATGCAGACCTATTTAAATGTAACAGGCATTCGCATTTGAAAATGGTACACATGTACTGAAAACGTTAATGCTATAAATGTAATACTAGATAAGCACAGACTGTTTAATTTATTCAATATACTAAGATTTGTGAGAATTATAACAGCCAGTTTAAAGTAAAAAAGAAAGCAGCTTGCCGCCTGTACTTATCATCTGGAAAAGGCAATGACCTGCGTCTATGTCAGGGTTTCTCACTTGCAGCTTGAAAGAATTTACAACCCTATTGTTCACACTCTATCAAGAAAAGCAAACAAGGGTGGGTGTTGCACCGTTAAGCCATCAATGCCAGTAGGCGAGGCAACGACGGCCAGTGGTTTTGAAGAAACAGGACAGGAATTATTTCGTATTTCTAATAGTTACAGTATTAGTAAGATGTTAGACATGTGACAACGTGCTCTGTCAGTGAAAACATTTTACAGGAAAGGTCAAGTGAAGTACCGTATTTAATTACAATACGAAATGAAGAGAAGTAGTGAAAAAAATTAACTAATTATTTCTCAAAAAGTGTGAATATCCTAGTACGACTTCGGAAGGTGATACAACATTTCTGCCACCAAATAAGAAAAATGAGTGTGTGTTTCTTCTTTGTCATGTTCAAAAAAATCGGAAACGATAGATGATATATGCAATGTTGCGTGTATATCTGTAGTTCCTGCAGAATAACAAGAACATGCAGCTGCAGGTAAAGCAATTAATATTAATTCTACAAACAGTGTAGATTATCTGACTATATGGTCAAATCAACAAAGGTTTGAATGCATGAACAAGCATAAGTGGCTCATAGCGAAGAATGGTTATTTAGGTTGTAGTGTTTGTACATCAGTAGGACACCTAGGACTTCACAAAACTCAAGGACTACTTATTAGTAATGGATGGGTGAATTGCACAATTACATTTAATGGCATAGAAAAAACACAGCAATTGAAATCTTTAAGAACAAAAATTTTTGCTCATCAGGCATCTAAGGTAGATGCACCTGTGCCTGACCCTGTACCAATAACTGACACTTCAACTTAAAACGTAAAAAATAAGAGAATCTCCACTCCTAATTTATTTCTCTTTGCACTAGTTCATAGTTAAAATGTTGCTCTTTGAAAATAAAAGTAAGTTGGTAATGCTGTGAGCTATACTGATCTCTCTGACTTCTTTCTTTGAGAGGAGCTGTTTTACACAAAGCTTGTAGAAAGAAGCTTAGCAACTTTTATAAGCAGGTTAGTAATACTAAGTAAGATTTTGTGTTTTGTTTATTGGCTTTTAACGGTAAAATTAATATTTAATTGAGAGTTTAATGTATAATTGTCGGTATTCCAAACTATTTTTAAGCACATTTACTAAATTTATCATAAAAAATGGTGGGTCAGCTAACGGTACACCATAATAGACATTGTACTTATAGCTCATAGACTGTCAGCCTTAGGAGCAAAACTGTTTTGTACCATTTTACCTTTCGGAAGTTTAATATTTATCTACTAGAGGGTATACTTTTTCTAGTTTATCCTCCAATGAAGAGAACTTATAGCAGACCTCCCTGTATCAGGTATAGGCAACTAGCATGAAAAGTAACCTGAAGCTGACACTCTATTTCTTTGCGTTTATTCTGCCACACCTATCTTTCAGGTGATTATCTGGCATCTCAGCCAAGTAAAATACTCAAGCATCCACAGTCAGCTATAGGTGCTGCACTGGACGAAGTGAAACGGCATATGCTGGTAAAGACAGAAGCCTCAAAATATGGAGTACCAAAAACTACCCTCTTATATAAAGTTAAAGGGAAGTATCCAGTTTCCAGAAAAATGGGACCAGCTAATGTTTTTTCTACAGAAGAACTCTTACTTGTAAAGTGGATACAGACAATGGTCAAAGCAGGTTTTCCCAATAAAAAAGAAAATTTCGTGAACAGTAATGCCCAGTTGGCATCAGACCTGAACAAGAAATTTAAAAACAGCAAGCCAAGTAGAAAATGGTATGATAGTTTTCTTCGAAGGAGCCCAGAAATAACTTTGTGCACATCTCAGAACTTAACCAAAAGCTTTAAAACTGAAAAACTGGTTTCAAGAAGTAGAGCTATATCTTTCTGAAACCAGTTTTTCAGACATATTAAAGGATCCCAATAGAATTTTTAATTGTGATGAGTCTGCTTTCTTCCTAAATCCTAAAGGTTCAAAAGTATTAGCTATGAAGGGTGATAAAACTGTATATTCCACTATCGATAATAATGAAAAGGAATGCCTCACTGTTTTCTTCTGTGGAAATGCATATTCCTTGCCACACAGAACCTATGTGTTAAGCATTTATTGAAATATACTTTTAAGTAATGTATTTCCTTTGTAGCACAGAAAAGTTACCAGTTTCTTACAAAATTACACCTAGAAAGGCGCCTAGAAAACTTGTCTCTTGTTACAGCATTATTGTTGCAGAAATGCAACAAATTATATTCCAGCAAGTAGAATTCGTAGGAAAAATGACACTGACCATGGTGAGTAAATCTTTATACACATCATAGAGTATGTGGCTTACAGGGTTTTCATAATCCTTGCCACACATAATCTATATCTTAAGCATTTACTGAAATATACTTTTAAGTAATGTCTTTACTTTGTAGCACAGAAAAGTTATGTTTCTTACAAAATTACACCTAGAAAGGCGCCTAGAAAACTTGTCTCTTGTTATAGCGTTATTGTTGCAGAAATGCAACAAATTATATTCCAACACGTGGAATTCGTAGGAAAAATGACACTGACCATGGTGAGTAAATCTTTATACACATCATAGAGTATGTCGCTTACAGGATTTTCATATTCCTTGCCACACAGAATCTATATCTTAAGCATTTACTGAAATATACTTTTAAGTAATGTCTTTACTTTGTAGCACAGAAAAGTTATCAGTTTCTTACAAAATTACATCTAGAAAGGCACCTAGAAAACTTGTCTCTTGTTATAGTGTTATTATTGCAGAAATGCAACAGAAATTATATTCCAGCACGTGGAATTCGTAGGAAAAATGACAGTGACCACAATGAGTAAATCTTTATACACATCATAGAGTGTGTGGCTTACAGGGTTTTCATAATCCTTGCCAAACAGAATCTGTATGTCAAGCATTTATTGATCTATACTTTTAAGTAATGTATTTACTTTGTAGCACAGAAAAGTTATCAGTTTCTTACAAAATTACACCTAGAAAGGCGCATAGAAAACTTGTCTATTGCTATAGCGTTATTGTTGCAGAAATGCAACAGAAATTATATTCCATCACGTGGAATTCATAGGAAATATGACACTGACCACGGTGAGTAAATCTTTATACACATCATAGAGTATGTGGCTTACAGGGTTTTCATAATCCTTGCCACACAGAATCTATATCTTAAGCATTTATTGAAATATACTTTTAAGTAATGTATTTACTTTGTAGCACAGAAAAGTTATCAGTTTCTTACAAAATTACACCTAGAAAGGCGCCTAGAAAACTTGTCTCTTGTTATAGCGTTATTGTTGCAGAAATGCAACAAATTATATTCCAGCAGGTGGAATTCGTAGGAAAAATGACACTGACCATGGTGAATAAATCTTTATACACATCATAGATTATGTGGCTTACAGGGTTTTCATACTCCTTGCCAAACAGAATCTGTATGTTAAGCATTTATCGATATATACTTTTAAGTAATGTATTTACTTTGTAGCACAGAAAAGTTATCAGTTTCTTACAAAATTACACCTAGAAAGGCACATAGAAAACTTATCTCTTGTTATAGCGTTATTGTTGCAGAAATGCAACAGAAATTATATTCCAGCACATGGAAATTGTAGGGAAAATGACATTGACCATGGTGAGTAAATCTTTATACACATCATAGAGTATGTGGCTTACAGGGTTTTCATAATCCTTGCCACACAGAATCTATATCTTGAGCATTTATTGAAATATACTTTTAAGTAATGTATTTACTTTGTAGCACAGAAAAGTTATCAGTTTCTTACAAAATTACACCTAGAAAGGCGCCTAGAAAACTTGTCTATTGCTATAGCGTTATTGTTGCAGAAATGCAACAGAAATTATATTCCATCACGTGGAATTCATAGGAAATATGACACTGACCACAGTGAGTAAATCTTTATACACATCATAAAGCATGTGGCTTACAAGGTTTTCATAATCTTTGCCACACAGAATCTATATCTTAAGCATTTATTGAAATATACTTTTAAGTAATGTATTTACTTTGTAGCACAGAAAAGTTATCAGTTTCTTACAAAATTACACCTAGAAAGGCGCATAGAAAACTTATCTCTTGTTATACCGTTATTGTTGCAGAAATGCAACAGAAATTATATCCCAGCACGTGGAATTTGCAGAGAAAATGACATTGACCACGGTGAGTAAATCTTTATACACATCATAAGTATGTGGCTTACAGGGTTTTCATAATCCTTGCCACACAGAATCTGTATCTTAAGCATTTATTGAAATATACTTTTAAGTAATGTATTTTCTTTGTAGCACAGAAAAGGTACCAGTTTCTTACAAAATTACACCTAGAAAGGCACCTAGAAAACTTGTCTCTTGTTATAGTGTTATTGTTGCAGAAATGCAACAAATTATATTCCAGCACGTGGAATTCGTAGGAAAAATGACACTGACCACAGTGAGTAGGCCTAAATCTTTACACACATCATAGAGTATGTGGCTTACAGGATTTTCATATTCTTGCCACACAGAATCTATATCTTAAGCATTTATTGAAATATATTTTTAAGTAATGTATTTACTTTGTAGAAAAGATAAGGTATCAGTTTCTTACAAAATTACACCTAGAAAGATGCCTAGAAAACTTGTCTCGAGGATTCCTGCTGCTAATCAGAGAGGTACAAAGTGAAAACGTAATAATAGTCCTCAATGCTATACCACTGTTACCGAAAGTGCAAGTGACGGGGATATTCATTCCACTCCATTGCAGTTCAAACTGAAAATAACATTCAACATAAATTAAGAGCTACTGAGGCAGAAAAGAAAGCTTCGATTGAAATTGTGATCGACAAATGTAAAGATTCCCCACCAAAGGTATCCCTACTTTGTCGTAGCGGTGGGACATGAGTGGTCAGATGATCCTGAGAGCTATGCTGGCGGTAGAATTGCTACTGGCAGGGCCTCCCTTGCCGGACAGGTCGAAGGAGATGATCCAGACTAAAAGGGATACCCTGATCCTCCAGGTTGGGGGTTGGGCGTGAGGGCGATTATCTCATCCCGGAAAACTATACAGGTTCCATAGAGGAGCCTCGGATAGGACAGAATCAAAGGAAACGACATCGCAAGAAAATAGATCTGACTTTCGGCACATGGAATGTTAGAACGCTTCTTAAAAGTGGAATATTGTTGGGAGTATGGGGATGGAGACGTCAGGCTGGAGATAGAGAAGAATGGAGGCGACTTCTAAAGGAGGCCAAGGCCCAGTAGGGGCTGTAGCGCCATATGGATGGAAATATAAAGATTCGGAAATTAGAGCTCAGCTTACAATACTCCAAAAAGAAATTAAAAAAAAAATATATTAAAACAAATATCACGAAGCCCTTCCTATTATAATAAATATGAATGAAAATGAACCCTCATATCTTAAAGCCTCAATATTACTGGACTTAATAACAAATTTTCAGAAGAAATATACTAGATGGTCGGAAAGTACAGTGCAGCACTGTGTTATTTGGCAATACGCGAGTCCTAAAGGGTATAAACAATGCTAGAAATTACATTTTCGATATCCCTAGCAAGAGTACACTTTCCAGATATGTACGAGGCTTGCCATGTGAGACAGAAATAACACCCCTTATAAAAAGTCGTCTCCTCCAGAAATCGAATCAGCTAAACCAGGCAGAAAAAATATGTTCATTAATAGTGAACGAAATATCAATCAAGCAACAGTTGATATAAGACAAAAAACCAGGAGTCTTTCTTTGGTTCGCAAGATACTTCTGCCCATATTGCAAGATAATACAATGCAGAAGATAATGATAATAGATTTCATGAAGAGGGTGATAATAAAACAACCGAGAGTAAACCATTCTGGCAAATAATCTTCTTTCCTTTTTGATAACAGGACTGACCACGCAATACAAAATTCCTGCAGCATACTTCTTCTCAAAGGGGATTTCTGCTGCAGACCTCCATAAACTCACTCTATCTGTAATAAAACAAATCGAATCTTGTGGGTTCTTAGTGTTATGTATAGTAATTGACAATCTTCTTCTTCCTATCACGTATTAAGCCTGGTGGCCTGTTACGGTCTCACTCCATTGTTTCAGCGGACGGCCCAAAGATCTTGTTCCTAAAGGGCGGTAATTTAGTGCTTGGCGTAATATCTTTGTTCTAGGCATCCTGAGTATATGAGATTTCCATTTCTGTCTATGATTTTTTAAATTTTCTCTAAAATTGGGTCAATATATAATTCTTTCAAAATATCCCAATGTTTCTTCTTGTCTAATCTAGCAGTTCTTCTTAAAAACTTCATTTCATTGGCATGATTCGGTGTTCATCACATTTATGTATGGTCCAAGCTTCACTTCCATACATGAGAACAGGTCTCGCCAGTGTTTGTTTTTGGACAAGAGAAGGTTTGAAAATGATGTTAATGGTATTCATTGCATAGTTAAAGTAATTCAATTTTGTAGAAATATCTTTTGTGCGAGATCGTGCGTATTTGCTTACTTTCCGCACAAAACCAATACGCGGTAAGTGTGAAATACCACATTCAGTATTCCCAACGTAACACACATCACAATTTCCCTATTCTTACCAGTTAAGCGTCATATTCATTTTACTGCTTTAGACTTTTAACATATTATTTTTAAAGATGTTCAATACAGTAATAATTATAAATCAGAAACTTAACACTGCAATTTCACCTAAATTGCACTGTTAATTATTGTTTTAAAATATTCATGCAAAAAAGTTTCACAATAGAAAAAACTGGTGGTGGTGCTCCAGTGGCTCTGAATAACTGCAGAAATGTGACAATTAATTTTAATGTGCAGAAATAAATAATTTTGTTATAATTTCGATGTGCAGAAATAAATAATTTTCTTAAAGTATTAAAATGAAAAATATCATCATTACATAACCTTACCGTTTGTTTTAAGTTCGCAATTATAGACTGGGTGGGGGGGAGACAGACGTATATCACGGCCTGCTGCAGTATAGTAAACACAGAAAACATTTTATAGGCACAATGTTGAAGATAGATATATTTGTTTTCCAAAGTTGCCGTCATTGAACAGAAACCAAGATGGAGATTTCATTGCAACTAATTAGAAATTCCTCTTTCAGGTATGTAATAAACGATCTTCGCACAAAATAATGTACAATACACGAGTGGTATGTTTGTTTTCATGTTCTCGGAAATTAAAAAAGCTCAACTACGTTTCGCTTTTTCAATCTTTTCCTGGAACATGAAAACGTCAACATACTGCTCTTGTAACGCATATTACTATTTCTTGTTCATAGCTCAAATAACCCAAATATTTAAAA
Organism: Periplaneta americana; assembly: GCF_040183065.1. NCBI lineage: Eukaryota > Metazoa > Arthropoda > Insecta > Blattodea > Blattidae > Periplaneta > Periplaneta americana. The sequence continues at coordinate 23,983,842 of NC_091129.1, read as the reverse complement.
CATGAGATCTGTTCTACAGGTTTATTATAAAGGCAAATTACTGCAAAGATAATTTTTTCCGATGAATCCCACTACTTTAGTTTTATTACCTGAAATTTCCATCCTGTATTCCTCAGAGATGAGTTGTAATAGGGATGTATGGAACTACCACCAATAGATGGCTCCACTGCACTAGCCAGTAAGCGCACGTCGTTATTGACTTGTTTCGCGTATATGTGTCTGCTAAATTATTAAGGTTATGCAGTGTATGTTTAGCAAAATTGGAAAGTTTTGGGGTTAATTTATTGGAAAATAAATAATAATTGTTGCTATGCCAGACTATTGCTGCGTTCTGCTTTGTAATAATTAAGGGAATCCGTTATCTTATCACCAATTTCCTCAAAACAAAAAATTGAGGAAAACATGGCTTCATGCTATACGACGTAAAAACTTTAATGAAAGAAACTGACAAGAAATATTAAAGTATGTTCCCAGCATTTTAAACAGGAGAATTTTGTCAGTACTCTGCTAGGTAAGTGAAACGAATGAACATAGTATAGAGTTAGTAATATTGTACTATTAGGCCTACCTTATTTTAATGTAATATTACCTGTTCTTTCAGGTGTGAGGACCAGATTGAAGCAGGGCACTATCCCGTCTGTATTTCCTTGGAATAAAAAAAGTATTCCAAAGACAAGAGAAAGAAGGTCTCTTTCCAGGAAAGCAGCAAGTGTTACTGAGGAGTCTATAGCACCCAGTGGCGTTGCGTCAATAAGAGCACAAGAGCACGTGAACACCTTGTTTCCATTAATGCAAAACTAGTTTTATTATTTGATACCGTATTGACGTAGTGGGGATGTATAATATCAGAATCGAGTATTTTAAACTTCCTGCATCTTGCATAAATTCTTATGTAAACTTGGCAACATCCGTTCACGTACAAGCTGTGCTCTTTTCAAAAAGGTTACACGAATTTCACGCATGCGCGGGAGAATATTCTTTCGCTGGCCACTTATGACTCGTCAAGAGCACAAAGCGTTAAGTCAACAGTGAATCTATTCTACAGATGTCAGGTGCATCGATGCTATCGTTCACGTTCTATATCTCGAGGACGAAATTTAATAGTCTGTATTCTAGCCTGTAGGCGTCAGCATCTCACTGTCGGAATGTTTACTTTATGTGGATGTGTGTACAGTGCTGCTACAAGAGTGTAGTTTGTGAATTACTATACTTCAGTGTCAGCATAATAGCTTTCAAACACGTGCTGGCTGAATGTGGTGGTGGTATGAATATAAGTATCTGTATGGTAGTGTATAATATTTAAGAATGATATTTACTGGCATGTATTTATAGTAATCAATCTATGCGAATGGGATTACAGTACTGGTATAGGCTATGGTGTATCAGTGTGTTGTGAATCAAAATATATTACTGAACACACGCTTTTGTAAATAACAGCATTGTGGTATGTATTCATTTTTAACAAACGTAAACAATGAATTCTGTTCAAGTAATTTGGAACAGTAAAGAACTGGGTAAACTGGCTTACCAGCAAAAATTGGAAATAAAAAGACTGGATTTCATTATTATTATTATTATTATTATTATTATTATTATTATTATATGTTGTTTTGAATTTATATACGGTTTTTTCGATAGTGAAACACTGGAATCATGACATTTTATATTAGGCTAAACGTACAATTTCAAATTATCTTCGATTTTGGAATACAAAATTGTGAACACATATAATATTTTATCACGAGCCGCCACTGATAGCACCAGAACAAGAGGAGGTTATTCCTACTGCTGTATATGAAGAAATTGTTAATGTTAGTGTGTCTAGTGTAGAAAATCATTCTTCTGTGCCTTCTTGTTCTAGAAGCAACAACACTCAGACACAGCCGTCAGGTAATTTCGACATTAAAATGATAATGAATAATCCAGATGCTGTACTACTTTATACTGAGTATATGGACTGTGAACATTTTAACTTGGTGTTATGCTGCTCTGGGTGAAAATAGGTACAGACTGCAAGTGTTTCCCCTGGAACCGAAACTCTGTTTCTTTCTAGCAGTTATGAAACTGAGAACCAATAAATCTGACATGGAACTTTATCTTAATTTTGGCATTCATAACACCATTGTTGGAAAAATATTCAATGCGTGGATCAATTTTATGTATTGCCAGTTCAAGGAATTGAACATCTAGCCTGATAGAGAAACTGTTCTTGAAAACAATCCCCCAGCATTTAAAAACAAATACCCCACAACTAGAGTAATAAATAGATGCAACAGAGGTGGCAATAATGAAACCAAAGAGTCCAACAGCACAACAGGCTACATTTTCTGCCTATAAAAACACAAATACAGTGAAAGTTTTAATAGGTATCAACCCATAAGGTTTGCTTTATCTCCGGATGCCTATGGAGGGGCAATTTCTGACATACAGTTATTCATTCGTTCTGGAATGTTAGATCTCCTGGAAGGGGATTCTGTTATGGTGGACAGAGGGTTCAATATTCAAGATTTGCTATGCACTAAAGGTGTTGCATGTCTGGATTCCATTTTGTCACAGTGTTATTATTCGATGAAATGAAAGTCACATCTCTTCACGAATATGACAGAAAAGAAGACAAAATCATGGGGTCCTCATAATTATATGCAAATAATAATGGCCAGAGGCCTGTTTAGTAATTGTAAACAACCAGTTTGACAAGAAGATAACAAAAGCCTTACTTAATGAAATCATAACTGTATTGCATGAAGTCAAAGGATCGATTCAGATATTGAGAAATCATTTGTATGGGAGTGATAATGGAAATTTCAAGTTATCTTAACCGATGGCTGTTGTGGTTTAGATATCAATGCCAATCAATCCGTATTATTATTTTTCTCGCGGCATTCAAATCATTCTACCCTATCTGATGATATCCCCCCCCCTTTCTTAACTGTAAATGAGCACAAACGCTACTTAGGTATAAATTTTTCTGACATTTTGCATATCTGATTCCCTAACCGTTTCTAATGTGTATCATTTTACCTTTTAGGTGTGTTTCCAAATTACATGTAATACGCTTTGTCAAATCTGGCAACCTTTTCATAAGGGAAGCTAAATTTATTATTATTACCTGTGTCTTGGATTGTGGGGGAGGAAACATGAGGCTATGGAAAGAGCTAGATATCAGCACTGAAAAAACATATTGTTTTCATCCTGTCACTGAAGATAGAGTTTTCTTTTTTGCTCATGCTCTGCACCTACTTAAATTAGTAAGGAATTGGTTTATCGACACAGGGTTTGTATGAATGATGGAACAATTATTTCAAAAGAGCTAGTAGTGGACCTCATTAGGACAACGAATTTTGAAATCAACAGCTGTCATAAGCTTAGTTCCCTTGATTTGACTTGGAAAACGGCACAACAACAGAATGTGGCTTTAGCTACTCAATTACTTTCAAATGTCACGGCAGTGGTAGTAAATAGATATCTGCCTGGGGGCAACCATCAGTTAGCAAGAAATGTCGGGAACTTCATTCAATTAATAAACCACTGGTTTTGCGTCATGAATACCTACAGGGTTGGGCAGATAAAACCGGCCCCATCTCATGTCATATAATTTGGAAAATAAATTATGTAGGGTATTGATTTCTTTTCTTTCTTTTTTCTTGAAAATGTAATTATGTTGGCTATACTGTATCTTCCGCGTGTTTTGTGTCATTGTTGTTGCGCCATTGTTGCTTATAACCTCTTCTGGTTGCTGTTTAAAGTCAGACGTTCTAAACACATGTAAAGAGTTGTTTTTTAAATAAGCATGACTTATTCAATGCCAGAGCAAATATTCATTGTGGAGGCGTACGTACAGACCAGCTCTATTAAGGAAACACAACAATTATTCAGAGACAAATATCCGCTTCGCTCAGTACCAGCGAAAAGCAGCATTCAAGATTTGGTGTGAAAATGGCGTACGACTGGATCCATAAAAAATGTAACAAGGAACAGAACTCCTTCTGTCCGGACTCCTCAGAAGTGCACAGAAGTGTCTAGATGCAGATGGAGGGCACTTCCAACATTTATTATGAAGGTAAATGCATTTTATTTTCATTCCATTTGAAGTTTGTTTCAAATCATTAGTACCTATCAATGTCATAACACGGGCCGGTTTTATCTGCCCAACCCTGTACAACCCCATAGCACAAATGCCACTGTCACAACCATATGGCAGGAACCTAGAGACCCAGAATGAGGTCTTGAAAAATACAAGTAACACTAATCTGGAACGAGATGCTTAAATAAGGGAACAGCACAGATTTTTCAGAAAGGCATTTTAATTTCAATAAACTCATTAATGTCATGCAAGTCTTAAGGAAAAGTATGAAATTATCTACATTCTTTGTCGATCTGGTTGGCGAGTTGGTATAGCGCTGGCCTTCTATGCCCAAGGTTGCGGGTTCGATCCCGGGCCAGGTCGGTGGCATTTAAGTGTGCTTAAATGCGACAGGCTCATGTCAGTAGATTTACTGGCATGCAAAAGAACTCCGCGGGACAAAATTCCGGCACATCCGGCGACGCTGATATAACCTCTGCAGTTGCGAGCGTCGTTAAATAAAACATAACATTTTTAACATCTACATTCTTACAAATCGACTAAACCAAAACTGTCTAGAGAATTTTTCTCAGATACGTACACGAGGCGGGCTCCATGACCACCCTTCACCCTTGAATGTCATATATAGAATTCGTATGATTTTACTGGGCAAGAATCCTGGCATTGTACAGAAGAATATGAACACACTTCATGATGCAAATTCAGACTTAGGTGAAGAATACTTACCATAGAAGAGGATAAAGTCGATCAAAATTTTGCAATTTTTTTATGATATTGAGTTTATGCAATGGAGCGAAGTTTCTCAGAAAATAACATTTTGTCGCCATATCCTTCACTTATGAAGACACGTTACAAGAATTGAATTACAATCTATAAAAGACTGATTTTTTTTTTATTTGACTTGTGATCGAAGTTACCTGCTTAAATAGGGTAAAGTCGATCACTATTGAATTTTTAGTTTAAGATCGATTTTAAAATAGTGCGGAGTAAAGTCGATCACTGTTTATGTTTTTAAAAAACAAATTAAGTGTATTACATATATTTTATTTGTTGTAAGCGGTGTAAAAAACAATAATACTCTACAATATATGCCTATAGCATTATATAGTGTATCTTTTGTTACTGTGATCATACTTTCGATACAATTAGGCCTATAGGTCTCCACTGTACAAACGTGACTATGATTGCCAACTTATAAAACATAAAAACAGATTTCAATACTTCACATACCAACAAACAAAGATTTAAGAATTCAAAATTTATATTGAAATACCACACTTCAATTATAACCTAAAATGCAATTCAATATTGCTTAGGTTCATATCAGATGTTATTTGAAATCTTCCCCTCCTCATGTCACTTTAGAAACTACGTTGTTCCCATAGTCTGGAATAGAGGGGTGTACAAAATATGTTCCTTTGGCAGTGCTTCTCTTACGCAAGAAATTCACCATAATTTCGTCTTCCTCTTTCCCCACTATCCCATCAATATAAGCTATACTATGACACTTTTCTGTTTATAAGTGTTAATTGGAGGTGTTTCGGTGAACAATTTATTCTTCCTGCTGGTCCTATCTGCTTTGAGTAGGTCAATGGCATGATCGGCTTAACCCTACAAAGGTACAAGTTTTCTTTTCTTTTTCTTTTTTTTTTTATTTTATTGGGTTATTTTACGACGCTGTATCAACATCTAGGTTATTTAGCGTCTGAATGATATGAAGGTGATAATGCCGGTGAAATGAGTCCGGGGTCCAGCACCGAAAGTTACCCAGCATTTGCTCGTATTGGGTTGAGGGAAAACCCCGGAAAAAACCTCAACCAGGTAACTTGCCCCGACCGGGATTCGAACCCGGGCCACCTGGTTTCGCAGCCAGACGTGCTGACAAGTTTTCTTAAAATAATAAGTTTCAATACTAACATTTACGAACTGCAAAACTATTATTTCAGGATACAATCTCAATGAAAAGTATTTGCGTATACTTCCTGTCTCCTTTCACTGCTGACGATAATTTAGAGTTTGTAAGACTTTGTTTTCATTTAAGAGAAGAAGTTGAGAATAACAATTTTCACTTCAACAGTAATTACACTGTGTTCCCATTGTTGGCATGCACAGACTTTTTGTTGTCCCTCTCGCTTACATTTACAATGTCAGGCAATGAAGTCAGCATAACAAAATTTTAACAAGTAACTGAGAAAATATATAATTTTCAATAAAAATCGCAAATGATCGATTTTACCCATTTCTACGGTACTTGCAAGAGTTCTGAAAAAAGCAAACATTGAAAGCAATGTATTTTCTGGCGATCTATCAGGTGAAGAGAGAAAATCCAGACAATTCTTTGGATATTTCAGAACCATCAACCAGCCATATCGGTACTGATATGTCAGAAAGCAATGGGCTGCAATATATCCCTGGATACTTAGCAAAGAAACACTTAGATAAATTTCCAGAACTGTGTCTCCACACGTACAAGACAGCAAATAATTTTCACTTCTACAGCATGCCTTCATGGGTCAGGAGTTGAACCATCAGAAGCTGGTTAAAACAATGTGAAGAAATGGACATGCTATTTTGCAAGTTTCATGGTGATTCTTTCAAATTAGGCAGGAACACTGTAATGAAAACAGTTCATTTCCTTTCTTTGAACAAGATTATGAAGGACAGAATCTCCACTACTTCTACGAAGAGAAAATTTGATGGTGATTCAGGAAGAAAAATAAATAAGAAAATTATAGGATAAAATTCTTGTTGTAATAGAAAATGAAATTCTTGTAATGTTGTATCCTTTTTATGTTGTATATAATATTGTGAATTTTATTAGTAACAACAATGTAATTTATTCGTCACAACAATAATTCCTTTCTACAATTCACCTTAAACGCTCTCGTCCACAATTGGATCTTCACTCCACACAGTATTCGTTATAGCACTCCACCGACGACAATGACAATTTACTTGGACTATTACGCACAACAATGAACTGTTAATCTTAACTAATATTTACAAAGCACTATTTACAAATCAGAACTATCAGTTCTCAGTTCACAGTTCTTCTATCTCAGTCACTCGAGTCCACAGTATCTCGAACCACAGACCTTCAGAGACAGTTCACTGTACTCGAACTCGGGTCCCTCCAACTGCGGTCCACTGCACTCGAACTCAGGTCCCTCCAACTGCGGTCCACTGCACTCGAACTCAGGCCTTCGGATGCTGACGCAGATGCGGACGCACACTCGAGACGAACTCCGGCACACAAGTCTGGCTTGCTGGCTTACTCACTGACTGAATAACTGAAAACTCTAACTGCAAAACTGCCGTCGTTCCTTCGCGACCGTAATTTATAACTACAGCGACGTAGCCTCGAAGGTTCCACCCGTCTCTAGAGATGGCATTCCAGAGAAATCCAGAGCCCTCTCCTCTCTACCAGCACCAGATGCGCGCGCAAACTCGTCGCGTGACGTAATACACCCTCTCTCTTCTCTCCACCGCGCGACGTCACTCAATGTTCCGTGCAGCCTGTGCGATCTGCTTTCTTGCGGGACGCTGGTCGTGAGTTCGAATCTCACGTCGCTGTCACATTGCTCCCTCCTTAGGACTGCTCGTCTCGGGCAGTCCCTTGGTAGGCTGCTAGTCGGTCCAACGTTTGGGGTCCTCCGGCTGCTCCCTCCTTATGGTGGCGCCACCCCATCCTTGGCTTGGCTGGGCAGCAATACTCGTACTGCGTGGGCGCCGTCTTGCTTTTCCACTTGGCCCTCCAAGGAGAGCTCGCCGGCCACGGGTTGGTCCTCGGCGTCCATCAGGAACACTTCATCCCGACCAAGACGGAGTATACGGCGCCGGACGTCCACCGTCGCATCGAGTAACCGCATGGCGTCGAGTCCCAGGACGACGTCCTCGGTGATGTTGGCGACGAACACCCCACTTCTATAGCACTTCTATAGTATTCGTTATAGCACATCCCACTTCTAGGAGTGCTATAACGAATACTGTGTGGAGTGAAGATCCAATTGTTGACGAGAGCGTTTAAGGTGAATTGTAGAAAGGAATTATTGTTGTGACGAATAAATTACATTGTTGTGACTAATAAAATTCACAATATTTTAAAATGACTGTTTATTGTGTTAACATTGAACACTTACAAGCATTATATCGGTACTACAGTTATTTTTCCCACAGAACTAGGAAGTGTAGCAAAATAAAACTCAGCGAAAATTAGTTTTTATAGTGCCTCGGCTGACTTCAGTGAAACATATCAACAGAAGGAATCATTTGGTAAGTAATTTGAACGCACAAAGTATGTTTTTTTTTTTTTTTTTTAAGAGGCATGTTGGTCCGAGAAGTTTAGACCTGAAGATGCCATTGAATTGGCGAAAGTGCTAGTCATATTTTTATTATGTAATGACCTAATGTAATTTTCTTGTACTACTCATTAGGTTAAAATAGACAGTTATTGAAGGATTTATTATACTTATTTCATTTAAAGTATGTTTAATTGCATGTTAATTGTTATTACAGTCATGCGAATAGAAGTTCAATACACTTCAGCTGAGAAAATTCAAACGTAGCATACTGGATGACGTTTTCCTGCCAATGCTCTCACTGGTAAAAAATTATGAGGCAACCAGTAGTTGCCACCTACTGGCAAATTATTTGAAAAAGGCGTCAAATCAGACAGTTTCAAAATATCAGGCATTCAAGTTATGAAAAGGATTTTGTTTAAATCTGCCCAGACCCCGGAGAAAGGCCTAAAAAGGAGGACATGTCCAGATGAAAAAGCATGTCTGGTCACCCCACCTTGTAAGTAACAATAATGCTGCCATGCATACATGCATAATTTGATTCATGTAGTAGCCTTGCGCTCGTCCGCCATCTCAAAGCGTATAGGTGAGATTGTCAATTTATTCCAGTTTTAAGTTCGTAAAAATTCATATGTGTTTTCTTTCACAGCTCTTGGGTATCCAACTATTGAGATAGCAAGTATGGCATACATCGGAGGCTACATTGAGCCTAAATGGTACAGAAAATTAATTGTCATGAAAGCTAACGTAGCACCAGTGAGAAGTCTTCATGGGAGATCCTTGGACGGTTTCTGTTGCAGATACTGCAACGAGATTGAAACCTTAGCACACGTCCTAGGATCCTGTCAGCATGGAGAACTCCTGAGAAATTCACGCCATCATAACATCCGAAAACTAATAGCACAAGCCCTTAGAAAAAAATCCTTCGAGGTCCATGAAGAGGTGCACTGCGTTGCGTCTGAAGGCGGTGGAATTAGAAGAGCGGACATCTTGGCTCTAGACAAGACTAATAGTAAAGGCTTTATACTGGACCCAACTGTTAGATTTGAGATGAGCCACACCCAACCATCTGAGGTCAACAAATTCCGTATTTTCGAGAAAAATATCAGATGGAAGGCACCTGGGAAGTACATGGTTTAATGATCGGAGCGAGGGGCACCATCCCACAATCAACTGTAAACACTATCAAAACATTTGGAATCCATGACATCATTCCAAAAATAATTACTTCAACCATTAAAGGGTCTGTGGCAATTCTGAAAAATCATTTATACAGAATATCATAATCCCCCCCCCTTCTATTCGTTAGTGTGTGACTGTTACAAATATATGTACAAATTTATCATTTCTTAAATTTAAGCTCCTAGTTCACATTTCAATTTGATTCATCTATTTTACTGTAATTGTTACTATTCTTATATGTGTGTTATTCTGTGTTTTTGGCAGACTATTTCTTGGAAATAAATTATATCTATATATATCCCAATCTAAACGTAATTCCATAATAATGGATTTAATCTATAAAAGGCCATTCAATGGAGAAGTGGACATTTGGTCCAAATTTTAAAAAATGTTGTAGATAATTATTTGATTTTTTTTTCAAGTTGCTCAAACATTGACTTTAATATTTTTTATATAATAATGTACTATTCTCTATGTTAAGTTTGATGGATCCAATGGTAAAGGAAACCTTGAACACAACAGGAAATTTTTCCGTTAGGATGTGCTTGGTTGGCATACTTGTATTTTCCCTCTAAAAAGATGTTTGTCATCTACAAGGCAGTGTTCACAGCACCAAGCTTTACACTAAAGGAACTTCAACAAATTTTGTCTCCAGGTAAGTTAGTTTTCTATATATGTAGCTATTTTGTGACTATGTCACACCCGTAACGAAATAGACAAAAGTTTACTTATTAAACTGAAGATTTCCACATATGAATGTAAGGTTAAGTTTGACACACATTCAACGTGACCATAACTTAATTGGCAACAAATTGGTTTATAAGACAAAAATTTGCATTAAACTCTGTCACACCTGTAACACCAATATATACACACATTCTTTGTTTGTTAGAGTAAAGCATAGTTTGAGAAGTAAAAAACTTTTAAAACATATGTATACCTTACTATAATAGTCCACAACTACAGTATTTGGATACCGTCCGCAAACTAACTATGTAAGTTTCCATCTACTCAACACGTCACACGAAATTTAATTAATCTCATAAAATTTTCAATAACTCTTCATTTAAAGTTAAGTCATCAACTTAATGATAATGCACATTATTTAATTTAATTACATAACTCTATTACTTCCATTTTAGATTGAAGAGCATCACCGCTCAAGTATATGCCGCAAATCAACATCATAAGACAACCTAATATTGAAATATACCATCGGATACAAATGATATCCATAACAACTTTGAATAATTAGACTCAAGGCACGACCTCAGTCTATATATCATGACGTACAGTTCACAAAGTGCAGTCGTAGAGAGCGGTCGTGTGGTAAACAGTGTCTATAAGTAGGTTAGCGTGTGGAAGAAGTTATGGGTGACGATCTAGTTTCCTACAGAGCGCTGATTGGAGGCTATAATGCAGGGCATTACCACAGGCATACAAAATGTGAAAATGCTGTAGTGATAGATAGTTTCAATATATTTCTGACCGCGGCTGTTTTATCAATCCTCTTAATTATTGGAAATGTGGAGTTAAACCCTGGGCCTGGTTCTAAGGAAGGAAGAGATAACAGTGATGAAGTGTTTCAAAGAGAATGGATAAACTATATGAAAGAAACGAGAGAAGACAGACAGAAAGCAAGTGTTCTACTAAATAAATTTTCAAATGACTTAGATACACTAGTTAATAGGTATAATGAAGTGGAAAATAAGTTAAAAGAGGTCATTCAAGAGCAGGTGGTGTTAAAAGCAATAGTGAAAAGATGGGAAATTGAAAGCAGAAGAAATAACATTGTTTTCTATGGTGTGGAAGAGGAAAATTATGAAAAAGGAAGTGACACTTGTTTCGTTGTGTTAGACTTATTAACTAAATTTTTCAGACTTAACTTGGACGTAAGCGCAATAAATAATGCTTATAGAGTTGGGAGAGGAAAGAATAGACCAATTGTCGTGAAATTAAACAGTTATTTCATCAAAGAACACATTATGGCTAACACGAATCAACTTAAAGGATCTAAGATTTACATCGAGAATGACTTCTCGAAAGAAATAAGAGAGAAATGAAAGAAATTAGTACCATTATTAAAAGAAGCCCGCTTTAAAGGCTTTAAAGCAAGCTTAGTGAATGATAAAATAAAGATAAATGGGAATATAGTCGACCTAGAATTCCTCAAAGATAAAAATATTGAGGATGTATTGAGCAGCTGCAAAAATAATAGAAATACGAAAATGGCGACAGATAGAAATAGATCATCCTCTCCACATAACACAAACAGAAGAAGAAGTGGGTCACGAAGTAGAAAATCTAGAAGCGTAGAGAGAACCGAGCAGATAAGTAATGCTACTGATAGGCTTCAGCAATCTGAAAGAACAAATTGGAGAATGGATGGGCTTACAGGAGCGAAGGAGTTAATAAGCTACTTAGATAAAACTGAGAACGATATTAACAGAAATCCCGACAGACGAAACAAGAGTGGAGAAGGAAAACCTAGTTTGGAAGAAGTTACAGGAGCTAGAGAGGATGCTGTTAGGGGAAGTGTACCACAGGCTACCAGGGAGGGTAGTCCGAGTGGATGTATAGCAAGAAGGAGTGGTTTTGGAGCAACTAATGAGGTCAGCGCAAGTGAAGATCTGGTGACACAGTCTGGTGGAAGTTCGTGGTGCTTGAGAGGAAGTGAAACGTCTACTGTAAGGAGAAGCGTTGCTGGATCAAACGATGAGGTCGATGCAGGTGACGATCATTTGCTCAGAGGTAAAATGACACATAGGAACTTTAATAGAAATAGATATGAACAATCTAATTCGAATAAGGATATAGTTAATGAAAGAATTTACTCGCTAAGAGATAGGCAGCAACAACGAATAAACTTTCCTGCTATTAGAAAAATTAATAATTAATTAAGAATGATAGACATATTTAAAAAAAAATAAATAAGATTTATTAGTGTCGAAGTTTTAATAAATAAAATTGAAAATAATACTTTTATGAATTTATTAAGTAATAACGGTGTAAATTATTATAGATGATAAAAGTGATAAAAAGATTAAGACGTTATAAATTGGTAAATATTATTCTTTAATTTGACAGGATGATACTAAGTTATAAATGTATTAGAAACATAATAGCAATGAATGTAAATGAGTGCATGCGATTGAATTGATTAAAGTGGAATTTATGTTATCATGTAATTAGTTTGACAAATAATGTGTTTAAACAAGTAAGCTGACAGCTGTAATAAGGTTACGTCGAGGATTTTGCTGACAAGCGTAAGCACGAGGTTAGACACTGCCCTACATAGAATGTTCTGATTCAGCTATTCTGTTTGTTCACATATTGTCTGCATCTGCTAACCTCTATGCGATATTTATTACATGTAATAGTTAAGTATTGTGTAAACAAGGAACTGAAATTTAAATATAAATATGACTGTGGTAAAAGATAATTAGATGAATATAGCAGCAAGGACGATTTATATACACTTGCTTATTATAGAAAAAAAAAAAAAGAGAATTTCTATCTTAGCATGTAAACAAGTTTTGAATGTGTAAAAAATAAATGCGATAGGGTGAAAACTTGCACTAAAACCAGAAGTAAGTGTAAGTTAAACCAACATAAGTTGAATAATTATATGATAGAAAATTTGTTATTAAATTGTGTAAATATTGTGTATTATCATTATTTGTGAATGTATCAGTTTTAAGATTAAGTTTATGTACTTTTGAACTATTAATAAATAATATCAATAATATCAATAATATCATGAAGTACAAACATTTAGAAGGTGAAAAGACGTGCACTAATGATAAAACAAGAATACGGGCACGAACAAATCAGTTAACATAGTTCAAAGACTGTAATGCATCTCTTCACACAATATAGTATACAGATTTCATTTTATTTTTTTATTATTTTATCAGTGAAGACCTGCAAACATATTTGTACCAGTATTGTAATCACACGTGTGCTTTTTAATCATTTGACAGTAGGGTGTAGTCACACAAGAAAGACACATTTATGTCCTAATTATGTTGGCACATGTTTTTATCATATTGTATGCTTATTAATATATATATTGTATTTTGGTTTGTAGAGACATATGTACCTGTTAGTGATGATATTGCTATATAGAATGTTGTATCTGATGATGTCGGTATGAAACCGACGAAAACGTTCTTACAATAATAAATCATGTAATGTAAGGACTCGCACCTTACATTTATTAATAGTAAATGTCATTGACTGACAATATTCATATTATATATGAATAGAAGACAATTTTTCAGCGAAGTATAATAGCTGTGATTTTAAAGTTTTATTTACTATTTTTTAACAGATGAACATAGACAATAGCAAAGAATGGTGGACCGGTGGAATGATGTACAGGCTGTTTCTGGACTTCAATCAAAACACTGCTTTAAACCATCAAATAACAAATTCTGTCCAAGTTGGAGAAATGCAGCTTGACAAAGACGAAAGTATCACACAATGCCAACTTATTCAGAAACAGAATCATGTGAAGGTATTGATGACGAAACCATCCCTTCAGTTTCTAAGGATGATCTCAAACCAGGACAATACGTACTAGTAGAATATGGAGGGAAAAAGGACAAGTACAAGTATGTAGGGATGTGTCAAAGCAATTCTTGCGCCAATTCCGATATCTTCCTGTACAAACATCTGTATGCTTCCTCACGCCTCCTGCTTGTAAAGGCATATACAAGTGGTATTGCATGCCCCATGAGTAGTCCGTGTAAGGTAAACAGCTGTAAGAATTGTGTGGGGGAGTTTTAAATGTTCCATCGGAGAATATTGTAGACCTTGAGCTCAGGTGTCTCAGGTTTTAATTTGTGCATATGAGCATTCTTTCGTCATTTTGGGGCCTGGAGTCGTACATTAGAAAACTATCACCACGTTTAGTTACCTGTAATTCGGGAGGAACTTCAAAATCATGGATAGAAGCTGGGTTTCTTGACGACTTCTGTTCTGTACACGATTTATTTGCCTCTTCAAGTTGTTTCTCCGAGGTAACATTTTTAAAATATCTTGCTCATGTACATCCCTGAGTACTATTCTTAAACCTGAGCCAGCGTTGCTGTAGGTTCTTCGGCGCGGCTTTTCAATCCAGGTACAGTTGTACTTACTTCCCAGATGCATTGGGATTGTGTTGGTGATCATTTCTCCCATCCATTAAAATCGTTACATTTTCTAAATTCGAACTAGAATGGGACCTTGCATTGCACACTTGTCGTTCTTCACACCTCCAGTAACGTTTGGTTCTGTCCTTGTTGAAAGAGTGGTGGTGTTATAACTAAGTATCGGTTTTCCTTTCCATGAATACGGTATGTGATTTGTGCCATTTTACACTGTAAATTTAGACTGCATAAACTACAAATAAGAAATTTTGAATAATAAATGTTTATTGCCAAGCAACAATATTAACAATACAAATAAGTAGTAAACATCAATTTTTAAGTGGCTATTATTGTGATTGAAAGTACCTAATGTCTAACAGGACATTCAGAAAAGGACTTTATTGACCAGACCTACTGTCGTCCAGGACATAACTGACAGGGCCAAAAGACCCCAATCATAAATAGGCCTACAACCCCTGCATTATTTTTGGAACTCAGTAGGCCTCAGCATTTCCACTGTGGGATAAGTCCTTTCTTATAGCACTTATACACTGTATGTCGAAGTAAGTACCTAGTAAATCATCGATGTGGGTGTAAATGGAGTGGTATGAGGGGAAGACCATCATGTTCTTTCATCAACTTTACTGTTTATTGTGTGTGCATTTTCTCTGTTGCATGCACAGTGTTATTTTGAAATTGTTGATAGTGATACAAGTCTATAACGAGTAGACCTAGCTAGTATACTAATTACTGTGTGTTCATTTCTTCTGCTTTAAGATGTTATGAAAATGTCCTTAAAAAGGATATGGGTCTACAATCAGCGACAGTAGTATGCAATGTACTATTTTACTGTGTGTGCATTTGTTTTGCTTTTGAATGTTATTTTGAAAATGTTGTTAATACTAATAAGGGTCAAATCCGCAATAGTAGTATGTAGTATACTATTTATTGTGTGTGCATTTGTCCTGCTTTTTAATGTTATGAAAATGTTAATACTGATACTGGTCTGCAATTAGCAATAGGCTAATAGCTTTGTTTCAATTTTCTTACATTGATTTTACTTTTGAGTGCCGGTATTTGAGCCTCCCTGAGAAATAGCACACTGCATTAACTGCATGAAGGGCAAAAGGAGGAAAAATTATTTCGCAACAGGCTTTCAGAACTGTATGTGTTATTTAATCATATCCATTGGAACATTTTGTTTTTCAAATATGTTTCATATCATAAACTACATAATTTCTTCTGCAATAGTGAGAATACATTTGAGACCTGCAAATTCAGTGCTGAATGTATCTACTAAATAATGAATTGCAGGAGCAGCATCTTCTGCACAATTAATAAGACTTAATTTTAAGGTGTGAGTGATATTTATATACAATTCATTAAACGAATTTACAATAGAATTTGGGTCTCCTACTTGACAGTCATTAATTTCAATAAAAGAAATGGTTTAATCTTTGGTTGTTGATCAGGATAATTTTTTATAATTTCGCTAATACCGGTAGATTTAATGTTATTTTAATTGATTTATTCAGATATAGGTATCTTCTTGCATCTTTTATAGGTTTTCAAAACAATTAAGTAGCTGTTACGGTAGGCCTACCATAGTGAGGAATATTATGAGAATCATTACTGTTCTTACTCATTACATACAGATTCATATTTTTACTATCAGGATTTGGATTTTTTCACAACCTAGGCTGGAAGCCATTCATTGAAATAATTCCTATATGTAGTTCAAAACACATAAAGTTTCCTATTAATATCTATGATACTGGTAGTAGGCCCATTTACATTTTTCCAAGATTCATTTGGTAAACATGAATAAAATTTAAATGATTAATGAATTTAAAATGTATTACCTTCTTTGTGTTTTTAAATTGATGTCTTTCTTTATTTGTCAGTGACACTGTAAATGTCATTTGTGCACCATAATTGCAAAGGCTACTGGTTAAAGTTGTGTGGAATAAGAATTCAATGTAGCGCCTACTTTTATCTTTACAAATATTAGGCTTATTAATGGCTAAATTACTTCAAGCTTGTATTCTGGTTGAGAAACTTACTGTAGATATGACTAAGGTTATAAGTTTCAAAATGTGAGTTTAATTTATTTTTGCGGACTTGTTCCCAGAGATAAATAATCTATGTTTATGTCACTACAACTCTCAAATCCCATTAGCCTATGTGGTTTCCAAAGTCTTTTCATTAAAAAGTATAGGTTGGATGTATTTTTTTAATCTCTTACTGGTTCCTGCAAACATATAAGGTATTTAATTTTGACATCTGCCCAGCAACTTGAATGCCACAGATGTCAATATATTGTTCACTACAGGAATCAAACATATCAATTTCACTAAATAACTGGTCATCTCTAAAACAGGCGTGCCCTTCTTTAGAAGAAATTAGTATCTACCACATATCCATGTAAAGGCAATAGAACTGTAAGTTTATATTTTCTGTTGTTTCTTATTACTATGTTTAGGTAGCAGTATACATACAGTAATATGCTTTATAGAAAATGAATTCCAAAATTGTACAAATATTGAGGAGTAAAGAGGAAGACATCTCACGAGTGGAGTATATCGCACCCCCTCTAGAAGAGTGTTACATCTCAAAATATCTTACTTTCGGGAAATGGAGATTGAAATTTAGTCAGTTTTGGAATCATGCTAGTGACTACTGTGGACAGTGATTTGTAACTTTCACACAACATGGGAGCTCAATCATAATAGTAATCGACTTTTTTGAAGGAATTGTGATTTCAAAACATTTTTTAATGTAATTTCACACAATGTAACCATATGCGAGAAAGCCTTTCTTCGCATTTTCGTCAGATGTAATGCTAATACCATTAATAGTATTTTGAAATAATTATTTTCAATTTGTTTTTATTGAAAATATTTCTTTCTTTATAGTGATTTAAGGAATTACTAAAGAAAATAATAATGGAAAGCAAACTTTTTCTATGAACTTTGAGTTATTTTCTCAGAAAAAGGAAGCACGAAGAGTGTGTAGTTATTTAGGTAGATCTATTACACTTATTTATCATCCGAAATGGAATTTATCACAGTTATACATTAAAATTATTTATAATAAAAGTCATTCATTCCAATAATTAGCCTATTATATCAGATTATTTATCATCAACTTAATGTCATTCTTCATGTTCATAGTCCCCGAGATACCATGGTAAATTTATTATTTTCTCTTTTTTCTTGCACAGTTCGTTACAAATTATATGCATACCGGTACTGATGTTTTTACTTGAGCAATTGACTATATTCACATAAATTAAGAAAATAAAACAAATATTATTTCAGTCTAAGTGACACTGCATTACAAAGAGGCGGAAAAAATGTAATAAACCTGTGGAATGCTTTCACAACTCAAAAAAGATTTAAATCTTGCTTCTTTCGAACAGAAATGAAATCGAACTATTGATTTTGAGTAGGCCTAGCTTTTGGAAAGATTCTACAGGGGTGATCTTCCTTGCTGGAAAGCCACTCTGAATAGCTCTTTTTATCTAGGAACTCTAAAGAAGAAAAATTATTCAATATAAGTCTTTCAAAATATACCGTAGTTATCAACAAATGGGAAATAAGAGTCATATTCGAAAGGCAGTGGTTCACAGGATGCGAATTAAGATTTCTGATGAGAGGGGGATAGAATGCTAGACAAAGAATACCACACATAACATTATTATTATCCTCATTCGAAATGGCTCAATGCTTGGTCGCACTGAGTTGCTTGTGTTGTATCTTGACCATGTAATAATTATATCCATGAGCAGGCTTAAGGTATATGTACACCTTTACATACAAAAAAAATTTGTTTTGCATAATATTGCCCTGCAAAATTTGTATACAATTGAGTATGGTACCAGAAAGAGAATGAACTGAACAGATCCCTTGAAATTGTTTATAAAATTTAATTTGTTTATAACTTTGACTTAAAAATTGGAACATGACATCACATGCAGTTTTTAATATAGACCCACTGTTTTATAAGTTAGCTAAAACTATTGTTTAGTGCCTGACATAGAGCTGTTTTTATTTTTATTTACATTAATTAAATATTACCATATATGTAAAATATGCTAATGTTTTATGTTGTATAATTATGAAAAAAATCCATAGATAATTATTAACTATATTAATGTTATTTTATTCATTGTCAGGCACTAGAGGACATTTCAAGCTTCAAAATGACACCAATATCTTCTTCGTATCACCATATTCGGCTGAGATTCGTGTCTCAAAAAATGAAATATTCTATTCTAAAATTACTACTTACAGGAAATGAGCCACAAACTTTCAAAGCCTAGAAGCCTCCAGCATCATATTTCATCCTTTCAGCAGCTTCATGTAGGTCCAGTTTCAGCTTCTTACTGCCTCTCAGATACCTCCTCCTTGTTTTAACTTCAGGTGTTGAATGTTTTTTGGTACTTTTCTCCTTATTTTCCATTGATGAGGCAACTCCAGCAATGGTGTTTGTCCCAGGGTTTACACCCATCCTCCTTAGAATTTCAATTTCTACTTCTGGACCCTTATTAAAATGACACACAGCATCACTGACACACAAATTTACAGTTTCATTACCTGTATAAACTTCCTTGGGGCATCTGTTCCATATTGTTCCATTGAACGCCTCATTTACATTTTGGGTTTTTCCATGTAAGCACCTTGCCAACAACTTTAGGTCAGTCAACCTCTCATATACAGGTTTAATCACTCTTATGATATCTATTTTCATGCCAGGTCCTTTGCGTTTGTATGTTTCTCCTTTGGCTTTCGCTACTTGGTAAGGACACCAACTCCCTTCACCCACTGGACACTTGGCATGGAGAGGCTGATCATCTCTGCGATATGGAACAAGAAAGCCCAGATTGCTCTACGCATATCTTCTACAGTGCCAGTATTGGCCCTCAATGCAATGCCAAAGTAGTTCTGGAGCATTTCCAACACGTTTTTTAGTGTCCCACACATTCCAATTTCATAATAGTCTTTCCATTATATGGGTCTAGTCCACACACCATTTTGAAACTTTTAGAATCTCTGTCGCCTAAATATTGTGTATACTCCAAACCTCTATTCTTAACTGATCGAAGAACAATTCGAACAGTTCCTACGGGTTCCATGCTGGGCGAGGACCCTTTATAATTCCTACCACATACATGCTTGTGATCAGCTAGCCATGTCTGAAATGTTGGAGACTCTTCATCATCGCAGACATGTTTCCTGCAGGACATGCAGTCTTTTGAAAAGACTTCCACATCTAAAACCTTTCCTGCTTTTACAGATGTGACAGTGAAAACACCAAAACAAGTGTGACAGCGACGTGAGATTCGAACTCACGACCAGCGTCCCGCAAGAAAGCAGATCGCACAGGCTCCACGGAACATTGAGTGACGTCGCGCGGTGGAGAGAAGAGAGAGGGTGTATTACGTCAACGCGACGAGTTTGCGCGCGCATCTGGTGCTGGTAGAGAGGAGAGGGCTCTGGATTTCTCTGGAGTGCCATCTCTAGAGACGAGTGGAACCTTCGAGGCTACGTCGCTGTGGTTATAAATTACGGACGCGAAGGAACGAGAGAGTTTTCAGTTGATTAGTCAGCCAGTCAGTGAGAAAGCCAGAGCAAGCAAGCCAGTCTTGTGTACCGGAGTTCGACTCGAGTGTGCGTCCGCATCTGCGTCAGCATCCGAAGGCCTGAGTTCGAGTGCAGTGGACCGCAGTTGGAGGGACCTGAGTTCGAGTACAGTGAACTGTCTCTGAAGGTCTGTGGTTCGAGATACTGTGAACTCGAGTGACTGAGATAGAAGAACTGTGAACTGAGAACTGGTAGTTCTGATTTGTAAATAGTGCTTTGTAAATATTAGTTAAGATTAACAGTTCATTGTTGTGCGTAATAGTCCAAGTAAATTGTCATTGTCGTCGGTGGAGTGCTATAACGAATACTGTGTTGAGTGAAGATCCAATTGTTGACGAGAGCGTTTAAGGCGAATCGTAGAAAGGAATTATTGTTGTGAGGAATAAACTACATTGTTGTTACTAATAAAATTCACACAAGAAAGAAAAACCTATTGCTGCAAACTCCCATCTACTGAAACTGCACACTCATTACTACCACTTTCCCTAATAATGTCACTTGCAGCTTCCTTCATTGTCTCTTCTGCAAGTTGTGTTACCACATTATTTATCCTCTTCATATGTGCCTGGTAAGCTTTAGGGGCAGGTAGTTTTGGCAGTCGTAGAAGATAACACAGCTTACGTGTCTCACTATACCCACAACCCACTTCAGGCGTTGCATAAGCAAACAGCCTATTCACCTCATAATATTTTTTTATACATTCGACACTTGAGGTTTGAAAAATAATCATCTGATATAAATCCATAACTACTACACTCTAGATTGAGACAAACAGCCAAGCCACATCTCTTGATATTTTCTAGTAGAATAGAAATTGAGCCTACAGTGCAACAGTCTAGGCAAGCCAGCTGCAAAATAATTTGCTAAGGCACCTAAAATCTAAAAGAATAGATTCACAAAGACTTTCAGTCATTGGGCCTTCTGAATCAATCTGCATGAATGGGTCTTCAGTTTCTACACTTGGTTGTTGTGGTGGTGGTGAATTCCTTAAATGTTTACCAAAAAAATGTAGGTGGCTTTCTAATTTTCTCACATTTCTCTTATTGCCCATTATTTAAAATTGTACACACTATTTATACTAAATCACAATAATAAACACAACAACTAATGGTAGAAGATTGTAAATAACTTCAATATGTAACAATGTTGCTTCAATCTAGTTTCAACTCACAAGAATGAAAGAACAGAAAGCATGGAGGAAAAATACAGGAAGTTGCAAACAGATGATTTTTTTTATATTTAATTTCTACTTCACCAGAGTGTCTCACCATCTAGCGATCATACCCTGACATCTAGGCATCGATTTTGGACTAGAAAGAAGCTTATTTTACAAGGAATGCTGGACGAGGGGATTGACAGCCACAAGTGGGCGTGGTTGATGACGGAGCATCTTGGAAAATAGGACATCTGAAAAAACCATTAAGGCATAAATGGAAAATTTTTATACCATATGAAAGGGAAGAAAATTTTCTATTGCAATAGTTACATTTTGAAAAATCTCATTTTTAATCATTTTTTGGGTTTTGTACGTGTACATATACCTTAAGATAAGATGTGTCATTCCTAAGTTATTGATTGTTGTCAGCTTGCTTGTGATGATAATACATCAATATTATTTTCTTTGCTTACTTTATACTTTATAAAGTATATTCGTATTAAAAAAATTACATTTTATGAGAGGAGGGATAATTTTCCAATTGGGGGGAATCCCCCATCCCCCTCCCCAATTAATTTGCACCCTGGTGATTCCCAATATACTTCAGCGACAAACTTTTGGCTCCTTATTTTTGTTTTCATCATTCATTTTGCTATTAACCACCTCACAACCATGAAAAGTGGCAAAGAAGCAAAGCACTGAGTTATTCCGAAATGTAACACTAGTTGCCTTTCTATCAATTCCCCAATACAAAACCGAAGAGCATTACATGAGCATTATAGCGCTTATTTGACGAACTAAAGTTACAACTTTAATTTATATGGTAGAATACGTTTTTCTGCATATGAAAATGATGTTATCTCAAAATCGACAATTTTTTTTTTAAGATGGGACATGACAGGAGCTTGGGATCGGAAAAACAACTGAATATCACATAGTGTAGTCGGCCTGTTGCTATGGTAACAACAGTTGAGTTGCCAAACTTACAGTTCCCACGTGGCAAGTGCTTAATAGTTCTCTTGGCGACATTTATTGTGCACACAATATTAGCATTAGTACATTTCGTCTTTGATTCCGTGTCTATTTTTGTACTGTTTTCTTACCTTTGCGTCAGTTGTCAATTAATGTTTTAACATCAGCCATCTTAACGACAATTGCTAGCTTCCATCAGCTGGCAGTGTGGTAATCCATATTGACAACATGGCACTGTAGTTTCAAGTTCGGCCGCTTAACTACCATGTCCCATCTTTAAAAAAAACAAGTATAGTGGGGGTGCGATATGTTCGCCAATTTTCACATCTTATTTTGCTTCTCCACAAGGTTCAGTGCCATGGCAATGTGACAAGATAATTATAATACAATAATTCGTGTACATAACGATATATATATATATATATATATATATATATATATATATTGATTTTTTTGGTATAATTATATATCTAGTTTGATGTTTGAAGCGTATAAATAAAATATAAGTGTATGAATATTATTTTTATTTCATAGATCCTTTTTCCCCTTTTATTTCATAGATCCTTTTTTCCCCTTTATCTACAGAACGATACCAGGTAAAATAACAGAGAGGAGAGAGAGGTCAGGAAGATAGAGAGAAGAGGGAGGACATAGGGGACAGAGAGAGAAAAGAGAAGTGAGATTATGGACAGAGGACAGAGACTTCAGAAAACATGGAGGAGAGGAAGTGAAATAGAGAGAAGACGGGAAGTACTGGGAGATTATAGGGGGATAAGTGAGGAGAAGGAGGAGAGGGAGCAGAGAGAGGACAGATAGGACACAGCGGAAGAAGAGGGAATGGAAGAAACATAGGAGAAAGAGAGAACAGATTCGTGATGGGAGAGGACAGGTAAAGGACAGATGCAACAAAGAGGACAAAAATAGAATGATGAGAAAAGGGAGGAGAGTGAGAAGAGGGAGGTCAGCTAGAACAGAGTGAGGGCGGTGAGAGTTAAGAGAGGACAGAGGCGACTAAGTGAGAACAAAGGGAAACAGAAAGGAAAAGGGGGACAGAGAGGAGAGGGAGGGAACAGTGAGGACAGACAGAAAAGAGGGGACTGAGAGAACAGGTAAGACAAGAAAAACAGTGGGACAAAAAGGACAGGGAGAACAGAGATAACGTAGTGTAAAAAAAGATAATAGGGAGGAAAGAGAAAATAGCCAGGATATAGAAAGAATAGAGAGTACAGACCGGACAGGGAGTACATGGAAGAAAAGAGAATTGAGAGCAAAATAATGAGAGAGAATACAGGGAGAACTGAGATTAAACGGAAGAGGTTGATTTCACAGTATATACAAAAGTTTAGATTTTTCAGCAGTTTTTCCATACCAATATCAATTAATTATTTCACGGGGCTCGAACTCAGGATATAATAACCTCACTGGATTCAGACTACAGACTGATATATAACGGAAGAGATTTATTGTGTACCGTATACAAGTTTGAAATTTTTTCACGAATTAATTCTTACCCATGTTACAAATTGCTTTTAGAGAACCCAGAGGTTAATTGCCACCCTCATGTAAGTCCGCCATTGGAACCTATCCTGAGCAAGATTGGTCGTGCCATAGAATCAGTCCTATTCGGAGACTTTTGTTGCGGTTTCGTAACAAGCTCTTTTTACGGTGATGGCTTTGTTAGCCCATCACCCAACCTTAGTTTCAAACTTTCAATTTTACTACTCTATTATATTAATTTGAAATACAATGTAAAGAAAGCAAAAGGAATGGTTTCTGAAGATATCTATTCTCCTTGGTTGTTCTAGGGATTCATTGAAATGTGCAGTGTCTATAGAAGGTAATGCTAACCAGAAATAGATGTCAGTGTTCCAAATTAGTGGGTTTTGTTCTAAGCATACCCGATAGTAATACGCATATACAGAGAATATTTTCTCTCATGAACAATAAATGGACAGATATTCGAAATAGAAGCAGATACACAAGTTGCAGTCAACTTCAAGAATTCCTGCAGAGAATTTTTACAATTGACAAAAAATGATGTAAAACTTCATGAAGCCAAATCTGTAACAAAATACAATGAGGTTTGACTTTGTTAGAATTAGGCTTTCTTTTAATAAATCAAATGTCATTACTTGTTGATTTGTTGTATAAACTTTTTTAGATTACTTTATCTCGCGTATTTTCTAGAAAAATAGTTCGCAAACCTAGCTGTCCATGACTACTTATTCAATATTATTCGCAGCTAACTTCCATATCTGGAGGCTGTCTCCTCTATCCGCAACCTGAGGACTAGGGATGGGAGATTATTCGAAAATAACAGGTTATCGGTTAACCGGTTATTACTTTTCATTATTTTAAAGTCATAAAATTAGTCACTAAATTGAGAGGTTATTTACAATGCCAATAAAAAAACAACTGACAATCAACTGCACACAAACCGTAAGATAGTTGAAAGAACGTCATTAGTTGCTGAAGATGGTCAATGACGTCCCTGATGAAAATATGAATACCCACAAATAATAAGAGGTTATGAAATTGAATGTAATTACTTCACTCACATTACAGTCATAAATAAGATATAATATAACAAAATTGAATAATTTTTACAATAATCTTGATTATAAAACATTTTGACGGGCAATTTATTCTCTTTATAACCAAAAAATATTGAAGTCAAAATTTCTTTCCGTTAGAAATCTTCAATACTCGTATTGTAAGCCAATCAGAGATAGTCAATTGAATGACATGGAGCCTATGGTATGGCCAGGTTGCAACTGAAATGTGTTTTGTATCGCAGCAATTGAATATGGATATGTTTCGCGTGAGTAGGGTTCGGGGTGTGTTCTGGCAATTGGATTTACATTGCACTGCGATTCATTGACTGGTTAACCACACAAAGCTACAACCTCACCCTCCTTATACCACAGACGAGTTCCGTAACAGGTACCCATGCACCTGCAATGCTAATTACGCCCACTCTCTTTCAACAACGAACACAATATGCATACCTAACCTTGTAGTCTCTGTAGGTAAATTCCTTTCTTTAATAATGACATAAAAAAATTCACAAACATCTAACAACCATTTCTGTAGTGATAGTAAAGCGTTTCTGTCTGTCCTCTTCATACTCTCAGTCCACTTTGTCCTCTCAGTCCAATCTCTGTACTCTCAGTCTACTCTATGTGCACTCTCTCTACTCACATCCTCTCAGTCCACTCTATGTGCCCTAAGTCCCCTGTATTTGCACTCTCTTTACTCTCACACCAATCTCTGTGCTCTCAGTCCACTCTCTGTCCTCTGAGTCCAATCTCTGTACTCTCAGTCTACTCTATGTGCACTCTCTCTACTCAAAGTCCTCTCAGTCCACTGTACGTGCACTCTCTCTACTCAAAGTCCTCTCAGTCCACTCTATGTACTCTCAGTCCACTGTACGTGCACTCTCTTTACTCTCAGACCACTGTATGTGCACTCTCTCTACTCTCAGTCCACTCTATGTGCTCTCAGTCCACTCTCTGTCCTCTCAGTCTTCTCTATGTGCACTGTCTCTACTCTCAGTCCTCTCAGTCCACTCTATGTGCTCTCAGTCCACTGTATGTGCACTCTCTTTACTCTCACACCAATCTCTGTGCTCTCAGTCCACTCTCTGTCCTCTGAGTCCAATCTCTGTACTCTCAGTCTACTCTATGTGCACTCTCTCTACTCAAAGTCCTCTCAGTCCACTGTACGTGCACTCTCTCTACTCAAAGTCCTCTCAGTCCACTCTATGTACTCTCAGTCCACTGTACGTGCACTCTCTTTACTCTCAGACCACTGTATGTGCACTCTCTCTACTCTCAGTCCACTCTCTGTCCTCTCAGTCCACTCTATGTGCTCTCAGTCCACTCTATGTGCTCTCAGTCCACTCTCAGTCCAATCTCTGTACTCTCAGTCTTCTCTATGTGCACTCTCTCTACTCTCAGTCCACTGTCTGTGCACTCTCTTTACTCTCAGACCAATTTCTGTACTCTCAGTCCAATTCTATGTGCTCTCAGTCCACTCTCTGTCCTCTCAGTTCAATCTCTGTACTCTCAGTCTACTCTATGTGCACTCTCTTTACTCTCAGTCCACTCTATGTACACTGTCTTTACTCTCAGTCCAATCTCTGTACTCTCAGTCTTCTCTATGTGCACTCTCTCTACTCTCAGTCCTCTCAGTCCACTGTCTGTGCACTCTCTTTACTCTCAGACCAATTTCTGTACTCTCAGTCCAATTCTATGTACTCTCAGTCCACTCTCTGTCCTCTCAGTTCAATCTCTGTACTCTCAGTCTACTCTATGTGCACTCTCTCTACTCTCAGTCCTTTCAGTCCACTCTATGTGCTCTCAGTCCACTGTATGTGCACTCTCTTTACTCTCACACCAATCTCTGTGCTCTCAGTCCACTCTCTGTCCTCTGAGTCCAATCTCTGTACTCTCAGTCTACTCTATGTGCACTCTCTCTACTCAAAGTCCTCTCAGTCCACTGTACGTGCACTCTCTCTACTCAAAGTCCTCTCAGTCCACTCTATGTACTCTCAGTCCACTGTACGTGCACTCTCTTCACTCTCAGACCACTGTATGTGCACTCTCTCTACTCTCAGTCCACTCTATGTGCTCTCAGTCCACTCTCAGTCCAATCTCTGTACTCTCAGTCTACTCTATGTGCACTCTCTTTACTCTCAGTCCACTCTATGTACACTGTCTTTACTCTCAGTCCAATCTCTGTACTCTCAGTCTTCTCTATGTGCACTCTCTCTACTCTCAGTCCTCTCAGTCCACTGTCTGTGCACTCTCTTTACTCTCAGACCAATTTCTGTACTCTCAGTCCAATTCTATGTGCTCTCAGTCCACTCTCTGTACTCTCAGTCTACTCTATGTGCACTCTCTCTACTCTCAGTCCTTTCAGTCCACTCTATGTGCTCTTAGTCCACTGTATGTGCACTCTCTTTACTCTTAGTCCACTCTTTGTCCTCTCAGTCCACTCTACGTGCTCACAGTCCACTTTCTGTCCTCTCAGTCCAATATCTGTACTTTCAGAAAAAACCCAATCAGATAATGAGCCTAAGCAGGGATGGAACCCGCGCCCGAGCGCAACTTCAAACCGGAAGAGAAGCGACTTAACCTACTGTTTTGACGTTTATCTTGCAATTATTTCACACCGATATTTCTTCTAAAGAATTACTTTTTCACGGGCCTCAAACTTCAATAATTTCTGTGTGTATCAGACACATCCTATTTATGCGACTCTGGCACCAAGCATAATTTGTTTCACATAGTAGCTTTGCGCACGTTCGCCATAATGATCCTTATTGTAAAAGATAACTCCAATCTATGCTTGTCTTATTGTCGTTTGTACCTTTGCCCTTCAGTAATTAGCAATTACGTTTCATTAAGTATGTTCTGCCTTTGCTAAACTCTCATTTCACGTCCCACTATGTAAACCGTTGCTTACATGTAAACATTGCGCTTACTCCAGCCACAGATAAGTAGGGGAGCAACCGGGCCATAGATGATCTAGTCTCCAAGCTGTCGATGTCGCGTCATAGATAAGTAAGGGCGCAACTGGGCTATAGAGGAAGGGAGTGAGCCATGGCAAGTGCACATAAACCCTTTTAGCACTACGTTCCTCATTTGCAGAACATAATTAATTACGGACACGACATTGCAGTAGGTGGCTCCATAACATTATTCCTATTTACTGTTCTTTTCTGGGCATGCCTTTTCCTGTTACGTTCATTGTCTCTCCATTCTTTCACGTGTTTCATCCCGTATCATAACCTGATTATTGCATAGTGTCTTTATGTTGCTTCTGTTGGTAACGCATGGGAAGGCAACATGGCGGATGTCAGTGGGAAATGGTCTAAAGTTTCTCCATTACTCTATGGATGTGAAGTTGCCAGATACCTGAGCGTATGAAAAATAAGCTCCTATCTACTGAAATGGATTTCCTGAGGAGATCAGCCATGAAGTCAAGACTAGATAGGGTTAAGAACGAGGATATTAGAAGACTTGTGCATAAAGAGAAAACAGTCATCGAAGAAATACAAAGAAGACAGTTAATTTGGTACGGACATGTTCAGCGGATTGAAAATGAAAGACTGCCGAAAACTATCTTGAAATGGGTTCCAAATGGGAGAAGAAGAAGAGGGCGACCGCAAGATACATGGATTAAAGAAGTTAATAATGCTATGTCACAGAGAGAGTTACAAGATGGTGATTGGGAGGACAGAAAAAGATGGCAACTAGGATCCGGAAGGCGACCCTTCTCACTGCGAAGCCGGACATATATATATACATATACATATTGCAAGAGTTTAGCCAAATTTTACAAACTTTAAAATTTAAAAACCTTTTAAAAAATTAAAAAAAAAAACTTTCGAATTGAAAAGTAAAGATAATTAATTAACAAAATTACATACAAAATTGTTTTAAAATATGCATATTTAATAATACCAATAAGGGCAAAATATAAGGGCAGAGTAGAAACAGTTCCGAAGACAAGTAGTTGTCACTAAGTAGGTCAGAGAAATAAGTGTGAGGGCAACAACAGGTTCTATTGTTTACGTAAGCTTACTAAACCCACTCGTAACAATAAGCAGACGTGACATTGCTACCAGAAAAATATGGGAACAAAAAGATCCAAAAGAAAATTTCGCACTTTTTCTTAGAGAAGCAATGAAGGATCAACATTTAAATTAGGTAATATTGTACCTGCTGTATGCACTGTAAGATATTTCTAATGCTTTAACTTTAAGAGCTCTTTCTCCTAAAGTGTATGCTTATTATTACTCTGTTGTTCAACTCTTCAAAAATGGACAAAACAATTTAAGTGTAAACCGGGTATTTTAACAGAAGTATTGGATTTAATTGAAGCTAGGTCAAAAATTTTTTAAACCATTCGAGGCAATGACTGTTCTAAGCTTTGATGAAATGAACATTGACAGTCGTGTCAGTTAAGATTCATCTGATGATGTGATACTCGGGCCACACAAAAATGTTCAAGTAGCGATGATGCGCAGCCTATTTTCGACATGGAAGCAACCTGTTTATTATGACTTTGATATCACAATGACAAGCATATTGTTGCAAACAATTATCAAAGAACTTGAAGGAACTGGAGTGCGTGTCGTTGCTGTTACTTGTAACATGGGGGGCAAGAATGCTAAAGTATGGAAACAATTTGGGGTCTCCATAAGCAAAACATATTTTTCAAATCCTGTGGACAGTAGTAGGAAAGTTTGGGTCTTCTGTGAGTCCCACTTTTGTTGAAACTCCTATGAAACCACTTCCTTAATGAAGGAATCACTTTGCCGGATGGAACCTTTGTAACAAAGAATTTAATAGAAGACGTCCTGGAGCATCAGAGAGGTGATCTTTCAATCTCACACCATATATCGGAGGCCCACCTAAATGTTACTAGACGTGCTCGACAAAATATCAGAATGGCTGCACAGCAATTTTCATGCCGTACTGCCCAAGCTGTTAAATATGTGCTACACAAAGATCGCGAGGGAAATATTATTGAATTAATAAATAATGTATTTGATATCTTAAACTCCAGGTTCCCCAAGGATGAGAAAGCTCCTCTTAGAAGTGGTTATGGCCTCAACCATTGAAGCCAAGAAAACTCTTTGAAAAGGTTTTTAGAAATTTGTTCTGTCATGCGGCTAGGGAAAAAAACGCAGTCTTCTTCCATTCCAGAAAGGATTTTTAATCTCAAGAAATTCTCTAACTGGACTCTTTACAGATGTAAAAAGCATCGGAATAAGTTACATTCTGACTTCTAGGTTGAATCAAGACTACCTAGAAAATTATTTTTCTAGAGTTCGCGCTCTGGGTATATTCTACAATAATTCCACTCCCTTCGAGGTGAAGAATAGAATGCGGCTCTTAATACTGACTGGGACTACAATCGACACCTTTGTCTCGTAGAGCCTCTGTTACTGAAGAGAGAAGTCAATCTTCAACCTCTACTGATTTCGTAACATTTGTAGAAGAAACTGAATAAGAATTCGAGAATTTTCTTTCTAGTGATTTTACACACAGCCAGCTCAAATAACTAACAACCAATACCAGAAATTACGTATAAAAAACGAAATCAAATTTTTACATAAAAAGAAAGACTACCTGAACAAGAAACTATGACCTATATTTACAATTAGCTAAATCTTTCGGCAATCAATGGGATAACATATATCAAAACAGTCAAGAGAAAATAAACAAAGTAATGAAACGTAAACATGAAACACTACAGAGAAAGCTAAACAATCTAATCACCAACTAGTCACAACAACCCAACAATCCCACATTCAACAATAGGATAGTAATCTTAACAACCCTCAAATTAAACACCCAAGAAGCAAATATCCTAAACAATGGATATAAACATAACTATCCACCAAGCAATATTCAAAAAGTAATAGAAAATATAGCAATTGAAACCCAACATATCATACAGAACAGTGAACATGAAAACAAAGAATTCCTACAATATAGCACCGTAAAAATTATAGAAAAGTATGTAAGAAACCCAATCACCAAAAAAGAGTTCAAAATTGCCAAAAACCAACACAAAGAATTAAAACAATTAAAACAAAAACTAAAAGAAAACAACATTTTACACATAAAAGCAGACAAAAATGACGCAATAGTATTGATGAACAAAACAGAATATATAATAAAACCAATGCATTCTTCAACAGCAACCAGATTACGGAAGTGAAATCAGACCCCACAGAAACATACCAAAAACAAATAAAAACCGCCATAAAAATGTACCTGATTTTATACCAAAAAATAAAACCCACAACTCTGTCATGAAGAACCCCAAAGCACTCAACTTAAAAACACTTCCCAAAACACATAAAACAGAAATGACAATGAGACCAATAGTGAATTGCAGAGAAGCCCCAAATTACAAAATTAATAAACACTTATACAAATTCTTAAGCAATAACATCATTCAAGACACTCAACACACCATCAATACGAAACAAATCATAAAAAAACTTCAAAAACTAAAAACCACGAACAATACCAGAATACTTTCACTAGATATTACAAACTTATACACTAATATACCAATAGATGAAACCATCAATATAATTACCAAAAAACTCAATGAAGCCCAATTACACAACAATCTAATTCAACAAATTACCCAATTACTAAAAACATCATTGAAACAAAACTATTTCAAATTTGATAATAAAATATACACCCAATCAACAGGATTAGCCATGGGAAACCCCCTGTCTGGATACTTAGCTAACATATTCCTACAAGACCTAGAAAACAAACACATAAACAATTTAAACAATAGGTTCAACTTCAGCATTTACGCAAGATACGTCGACGACAGAATAATAATCAGGGAAAGGATTTATATGTAAATACATATTTACTTATAAAGCTAATATAATTTATATTTTGCATTATCTTTATGTTTCACAATGTGTAGGGTTGAAAAATCCTACTTTTATTTTCCATATTTTTCCATATTTTAGAGTTTAGTACATATTTTCGTTAATTTCCATATATTTTCCATATTTCATATAAAACAGTCCATATTATATTAGGTTTAACAATAAAACAAAACAAAATTCCATTAACTTTTAAAAATACATTTCAACAATAGAGATTTAAACACATGTTCAGTAATCCCTTTAACATCAGAGTTATTTGAAAATTAGCAGTCCTATCAACAATGGGAAAGTAAGTTACAAAACTGTATTAATTTAATTTAAAATTTTTAACAGACTTCAGTTGTGCAGCTCAACAGTTAAATGCCAGTCAGAGTACACATAGGTTCAGTTTTGTAAATCATACTATAAAGACGGTAAATATGCCAAAAGTACGTCATTCAGTCAATTTAAAATCAAAACTAACAAGTTACATTTCAGAATTTAAAGAAGATGGTTTATCAACTGACAATAAAATATTATTTTGTAATTTGTGTCAGTGTGCAGTATCATCTACACAAAAGTTCCTGGTGCAACAACACATTACAACTAGTAAACATCAGGCCAACAAACAACTAAATTCCAAGCAGAGACAATTGTTTTTAACACAACCAACAACATCGAATGTAAGATCTGAGTTTAACATCGACCTGTGCCGTTCTCTCATCTCTGCTGATATTCCTCTCTACAAACTAAAGAATAAGGTCTTCAGGGAATTCCTTGAAAAATATACTCAACATACAATCCCGGATGAGTCAACACTTAGGAAGACGTATGCTCCATCCATCTACGATGAGACAATACAGAAGATAAGAGATGAAATTAAAGATAGTTCAATTTGGGTTTCCATTGATGAGACTCCCGACAAAGAAGGTAGACTTGTTGGTAATGTAGTTATCGGTTTGTTAAGTGAACAATATTCTGAACGAATTCTTTTACATTGTGATGTTCTAGAAAAGTGCAATAACAAAACTATAGTTAAACTGTTCAACGAAGCTATGGGTATCCTGTGGCCAAAGGGTATTATGTACGATAATGTGTTATTCTTTATTAGCGATGCTGCCCCTTATATGGTCAAAGCTGGACAAGCATTATCTGTTGTATATCCTAAATTGACTCATTTTACTTGTGTGGCGCATGCATTTCATCGTGTGGCAGAAGTGGTCAGAGACAATTTCCCTAAAGTAGATTTGTTGATTTCATCAGTGAAAAAAGTATTTCTCAAAGCTCCCAGTAGAGTTAACGTGTTGAAAGAAATGTACCCTGAAATTCCATTGCCACCAAAGCCAATTTTAACTAGATGGGGTACATGGCTAGAAGCAGTTGAATATTATGCCGAACATATAGACTCTATTAACAATGTTCTCCTTGCATTGGACTCTGAAGATGCAGTCTCAATTGATACTGCGAAAACAGTTACCTGTGACATAAGTGTGAAGAATGACTTAGCTCACATTCAGCATACATTTTCATGCATCATAAAAACGCTCAAAAGTCTCCAAAATAGGCACCTTTCACTATCTGAAAGTTTTGAAATTATAAATAGTACTGTGGAACAACTGAATCGTGGTAGAGGTAAAGTTGCAGATGCAGTAAGAGCTAAGGTGGACACTGTACTTTCAAAAAACCCTGGATATGAAGAACTACAAAAGGTTGTTGCTGTGATGAGTGGTGAATCAACAGTGAAGATTAACTTGGACTTATCCCCAGCAGACATTGTGAAATTGAATTATGTACCAGTTACTTCTTGTGACGTCGAACGCTCTTTTAGTCAGTATAAATCTATCCTCAGAGACAATAGAAGAAGATTCACTTTTCAGCACTTGAAAGAAATGTTTGTAACCTATTGTTATGGTAACAGACAATAAAAATTGTGTTTTGTTGAAACTACATTGGAAGATAAGGTACGTCCATTATATTTTTTGTTTAGTTTGATTAAAATGTACCAATATTTAACGTACATAGTCATTTTTTTATAATTTTAAGTCCATATTTAATTCCATATTTTGGTAAAAATCCATATTTAATTCCATATTTTGGTAAAAATAACTACATATATATTTACATATTTCATATATTTTTAGTCCATATAAATCCGTTCCCTGATAATAATATACGAAAACACTCAAAACACAAATAATCAAATATTAGATGAGTTTAATAAATGGCACCAGAACATAAAATTCACATTAGAACAAAGTAACAAGGACAGTCTTAACTTTCTAGATCTAAATTTAACAATAGAATGCCCAACAATAACTCTTAACATACATAGGAAACAAACAGCAACTACACATTCCATAAACAAACACTCCATACATCCCACCACACACAAAATCAGCAAATTCCGCTTCCTTATTGACAGATTACTTACAACCCCACTAAATAAAGATAATTACAATAAAGAATTTAATTACATAAAGCAGTTAGCCACGGAAAACGGATATGAAAAACAACTAATCAATAACCTAATACAAAAAAGGAAAACAAAATTGCATAAAAAAGATTTCACAACACTTCAACCCGAGAAAACACAAAACAAAAAACAATGGCACAGTTTAACGTTTTACGGTAAATCTCAAACAAACTTAGTAACTTCTTTAAAAAGCAAAACATCAATATAGCCCCCCGTACCAACAACAAATTAAATAACAATTCCCAATAAAACCAACAATAACGAACCCCTCCTAAACAGTGGCATATACCAATTAAGATGTGAAAACTGCACTAAAACATACATAGGACAGACCCGGCGCAATTTTAAAATAAGATTCCGCAAACATACCTCCGATTTCATTTACAATAGGAAAAGATCCAAATTCGCACAACACCTCATAGACGAGAATCATGAATTAACAAATATCAACGAAACTTTGAAAATACTAAAAATCACAAATGATCCCACAATAGAAACAGCCGAACAATTCCACATCATAAAAGAATTCAACTCAGGAAAACCCCTTCTGAACGAACAAATAACCAATACAAACAATCCACTTTTCAACTTATTTAAATTATTCCCGCCCAAACAAACACACACACAGGCTCCACCAACTCCCCCTCCACTTCCGGTATTAGACGACGTAACCTAAGAAATATTGTGAGCGAGCCCACCAGTTTAACATCAGCCAAGCATCAAGTAGGAGCAGTTCAACAAACGTCAAATAATAAGTTATTCTCTTGCAATAGTTTCTACCAGAACCAAGCATCAAGTAGGAGCAGTTCAACACACGTCAAATCGTAAGTTATTCTCTTGCAATAGTTTCTACCAGAAGCAGTTTCAACTATAAAAAAAAAACACCAGCCAATTTTCAATTCAATTTATTAATATTTACGCATATTGTTACAGACACGCAAGGCTGTATTAAACTCATCTTGTACCAATAACGTCAAACCACCGACACATAGCAGCATAGCAACATACATCTATGATTTTCACATCAATCTATTGACCAAAATCGAATGAAATGCTTTAATAATACACACTGTTAATAATTATAGACATGTTAGTGACAAAAACAGTACTCCGTTTTAGTTCGTTGTTAAAATCAAGATCAACAAAAGCAGCCCCATCTAACGATGTTAAAAACTGGCACACACAGCCAACAAGTGCTTACAGTGTTTTAAAGTGCCCTACAACGTTTTTTACATTCTTCTGATTATTTACAGTTTTATATCACTTTTAAATATTTTTAAATCTTTTAAATTGTACTATATGGACTGCAAATGATTTTAACTTAATGTAACATGTGTATTATAGACCAAATTAGGTTAAGTTAGAGCAATTCACTTTAGCAAGATCCGAAAATCATAATAAGTTCCACACCATAAGGCAAGGTTTTCATCATAAATGTTTATTTAACACTCTACATCTGAAGATGATACACATGTATCGAAAACGTTAATGTAAATTATTAACTTTTAAGATAAGCAAAGGTGGCACAGTAAATAAATAATTATAGTCAAATAGTGAGCTGTGGATAAAAGTAACAACTCATCCCATGTTTTAAGATCTCATAATTCAGGTGAAGGAAGTGAAGAAGACTTTCTTTTAGATATCGACCTCAGCAATTCAATGTGCCCTATTGAAGATGTGACACATGATGCTTTAAAATACTTGACAGGCTATAACACCTTCAAGTGCAAAAACATTGACAGTTCTTTGGGAATCGTAACTGAAATATTGCAGCTTGCACAGTCTAATATTATGAATGGTGTAGCTTTTCCAAACACCTTAGCATATCCAGAAGGCAGTGTCCCCATCAACACCAAGAAATTACCGGACATTCAACAAGTACTGTCATATATTCCCCATGGAGGAGAAGAATAGATTTTCTACCAAGAGATTATCAACTGGAACACAACATGGCCGAAGCAGATGATGTTAGTGAAGAAGACTGAAGGAACATTGTTAAATCAGTGTTCTTAAAATCATTGACTTAGTGCCTGCCTCAACAACTACAGTTTATATTTTGTTTATTATGTATTTAGATTATGTAAAGTTATTACTTCTGTAATCTTGTTAGATACCTGCAAAAATGTAAGAGATAAACTTTTATTTGAATTTAGTGGTCATTCAGCAAAAATATATTACACCACTATTGAGTTCATAAAGAGAGATACTGGTTTAACATCACAAAATATATGATTTTAGTTGAGAATAACAATAAATAAGAAATGCTATTTTTGGAAATATATTTATTTTCTGCAAATGAATTGTTAAAAGGACGTAACTCCATGCATTATAAACACCTTAAAATACCTACTGAAGCTTTCCTGGCGACGTGATAATTCGAAAATTTCTCGGGCTTCCAGCCAGGTCATAAGTTGGTGATCCATCGACGTTTCGAGGATGTTCATCTTCCTCATCTTCAGGGTTAAATGATATCTGAGGGTAACCAGCTCCTTAATTTATAGTGCCAGAGGGAGGAGTCAGCCGAGGAGCTGTGCGCCGATTGGCTGTTATTAGTGCGGACCACGGCGAGAACGCTGCCGACGTGTTGTCTTGCTTTGTGCTTTCTGGCTGAATGATCTTGGGTCTCATGGTGGGCTCGGCGGACGAGTTCTCATGTGTCCTCCGCTGATGACGGCCCATCGTCTGGGCGGTGAGAAATTTAATAGCCGGTGCCCATGCAGCGCTTAGTTGGAGACCCGAGTCCCGGTTCAGGTTACCGCGTTCCGCCGCTATGGCCAAGGTTTCCTTTACTCTTCTATCCCAATAGCCCGAACACTTTGCCAGGACCTCGGTGTTATTGAAATTAGCCCTATGGGTTTTTATCAATACAATGTTCAGCCAATCCGGATTTTTCGGGCTACATTACCTTAAAATACATTGAAAACACTTCTGAACTGACAAGTGTTGTAATAAACATGTCAGAGAATAACAGTACCAATAGTTACTGTAATTTGAATTGAAGTCACACAATTGAACCAGACAGCAAACAGTTTTTTTTTTTAGTTTTTTCAAAAGTGGAGTCAATGGACTTAAGTCCTTTTAACAAATCATGATTCAATTATCGATTTTAAGTTTGCCACTACAGATAATGTGAACAAAGAAAACATTAAACATATCGATCCTATTCGACCGAGATCATGTAAATCAATTGCGAGAGCAATGGTGTCAAGATTGTATCGGTAGAACTTGAGGTTGTCACTCCTGCACTTCTCCATTCATTCACTGCAAGTAACGCAGTATTGATCAGCTTCAATAGTTAAATGTTACTGTTTGGCATTGGTCTATATTCATTTCATGGTGGTTGTTGACTGAAGGCCTGAAGAATAATGCTGAAGAAAAAATGAGTTTTCAATGAGAGTTTGAAAGAACAGTTTTCATTTAGTTGACATGTCTCATGGTGGAAAGTCGAACATACTTGACCAAGTGGGTACCAAAAAATACACTACAGCAAAATCAGCTAAAGTTTCAAACAATAAAATTACTTCCTTATATAGAAAAAATTAGTTAGATTCTATGGAATATGTCCTTGGTGCACAAGAAGCTACTTTCGCATATCATGCTGTGCGACTTAATTACAGTTTTCAGTCTATGGCTTGCTCAACCAGCATAATTAAGAAATTGTTCAGTAAGCAGTTCACATGCTCTCGAAGTAAATGCAAAGCAATTATTATCAATGTCTTGTCGCCTTATGCTGAAAGTCAATTAATTACAGATGTGCATAGATTCATCAAATCACACTGATGTGAAAGTTGTGCCCATAATGGTCAGATATTTCCATCCAAAGAAAGGCAGTAATACAAAAATTCTGCAAATCGTAAAACAGCGAACGCTAAGCTCCACCCACGACCCCTTTCCACTTTTCCCCTACAAGCTCACCACACACTCTAACGGGAAAGAGTGGAGATAGGGTTTTTGGGTGGGGGTGACATCTAGTGGAGGAAAGTGGAACAAAAAGAGCGAACGCGGCACCTACGAAGCAAAAGTGGAACTTCGTCCTGTCACCCTCTGTCTCTCTCCAGCTTCTCCTTCTCTGTTTCTTGCTTCCTGTCTTTCTTTTTTTTTTTTTCTTATGACTTCGCAGGGGCTAGTATTCGATCCGAGTATCTTCCTAATGAAACGCACGTACACTTTTTGGTCACGCTTTAGACCTCTTGGCTACCAAGGCGAGTTGGTGGTAGAAAGAAAAATGAATCTATTTATGTTCAAGGGAAGTGCCATAATGTATTGCAGGGAAAGGCGCAGGGGACAATTACCGAATAACGTGGGTAGAAAGTGGCGGGCTTGTGAATTTAGCTTGGTAGGGGTTGACTGCAGGGGTGGCAGCTTCATGTACAGACAGAACCACGTGTTGTGTTGAGCCATACTGAAGACGTGTACTTCTTCCTCAAATTGTGCAGGGAGAATTTGAAGAGCAAACGAGGCTCTGGTGACTATTGTGTTACTTCGAGGACAGTGCAAAGTTAACAGGTGAGTGTTGTTTAATGAAAAAACCACATTACAAGTGGTTGTCTAATGCGCCCCAATTTGGTTGTAGGGCATTGTGTATTAGTATGTGTTATGAAATACGTGCGAGGCAGTAGGCAGTGATCCACCGAAGCGGGGCAGATAGTAGAGAGAGACAGTAGAGAGAGAGAGAGCAGGCGAGCGAGGTGCTGAGCGGCGCGGGTGGGGATAACTTCCCCTACTGGCGTTCGCTGTTTCACGATTTATCCGAGTTTTCTAGTCTTCCAAGGGACACTTCTGATATTTTAGTACAGCATGTTATCTCTTGTCTACAAAAACATGGACTTTGTGAGAAAATTATGGCAATTTCGGCAGACAATACCAACACCAATTTTGGTGGTGCTAAAAGAAGAGGAAAAATGTCTTCACTAAATTTAAAGAAGAATTAAAGCGGGATATAATAGGCTGCGCAAATAGTACACAATCCCGTCGAGAGTACTGCAGATGTCTTCCCGATTGATGTTCAATCAGCAGTGGGTAAAGTGTTTCAGCACTTCCACTGTAAGGCTGGGTGCACACTTATCTAGCAAAACAGCTTTAAGCAAAAACACTTTTACTTAAACATGTTTTTTCAATGATTAATATAGAAATGCCGCACACTTATCTAGCACAATTACAAAAACGCTGTACAGCATGTTTAAGCAAGTTTAAACATGATTGAGCAAAAGCAAAAACGCTGCATAGCATGATACAGCAAGTCTGAGCAGAGCTGGGACTGCTTGTAGCATAAACACTGACCACTGCTTGAAGGCAAAACATTTGGTTGTGCGCATGCTTACAATATGCAGGTGTCCCTGAGGACGTGGTTTGCTGTGGTGTGAGATTGTTACACGAGGCGTTACAGAGTGCGATCTGTGCGACATTTGTCAGAATTGTGAATTTGCTCATGGCCACCTGGATGTGCGCTATTCTAATTCAGATGCGACTGCACTGTTCACACCATGGATATTGTGGAAAATGACGGATGCAGATGAGTTGGATAAGTTACATTTGTGTGATAAAAGTTATCAAAAAGAAAGAATTTATATGCGCAGAAGAGAAATATTCATTGTCTAATTGTTAATGTATCAAAATCCCACAATGTTAATTGTGGTTTCTGTGACAGTACATTTACAGGTTACAGTGATCTTCATGACCATTTAATTGCATGTCACAAGGTTGAACTATGCAAAGTAGTAGTAACATTTAAAAAATAGGAAGGCATTCATTTACTTATCAGAATTCATTAGTACATTTGTTGGTTCTGCGTGTAGTAGGCCAATCAGTTTTCATTCTATGCAGAATTGTAGGTAATTAACCTACTTTACTTCACTTCAGAGTTTCATATGTGGAAGATAGCAAAGGAGAAAGAATTTAACGTGCATATAGGAAACAGACAGGCTTCAAAAGTTCACAAGAGGATAAGACTTACTACATCTGCCACCGATCAAGACAACCAAAATTGTTAGAAGAAGATGAGAGAAGAACACGGCTTAAAAGTCAAGAACACGGCTTAAAAGTCATGGGTCGAGTAAAATGACATCATGCTGTGCTTCTATAGAGGTTTATTACGATCGTGATTCTGAAGAGTTTCAAGCTACACTTTTCACTCCACTCCTGTGTCTTCGTATTCATGCTAAGAGTTTAAGATTTCATAATTTTTTTATAATAGAAATTCTAAATCTCTCTCTCCGGTTTGCAGATGTATAAAATATGCTAATTTGCATGGACTGAACTTAGATTCATTTAATGTGTAGTATATATTTTTTTTGAGTTTTACGTCAGATGTTATTAATTTATGCCTTTTGTTTAGATATGTATAATATTTTCGCCATCTTGTGTATTTTTGTAATACTTCCATTCTTTCATTTGTAATTATCATTTTATTTAATTGCTATTATTTTAATTATTCCATTATACTTTTATTGTAATTGGTATCATTGCTCTTGTTTTTGTTATATTATCTTTATGCTGAACTGTAATTGGCCACTGGCTGTTGTACAGCACATTAAATATACTGTAAGTAAATAAATAACTCTCAAACTGCTGAATCTGTAAAAATGAAATCTGAACACCATAATTACTGATATCCATAGGACTGTGTGTACAAAAGACAAGTCTCTGGCTTAAAAATACATAAATTAGAAATTTCATCCATCGCATCCCCGGTCGAAAAATGAACATTTTTTTCAGTAGATCACTGCACACCGTATAGTAACATTGCCACAGTTTCTGTCAGTGTATGCAAACTTTAGTTTAGTTTGCCTTAATGTTGTATCGGAATATGTTTGCATTTAAGAGGGAATATAAATTAATAGTTTGTTAGCATTCGGCTTCACACTTTATGGTGGGAGGAGGGTGCATCACAATGGAGGTCAAATCTCTGGCCTCTGCTTGACATGCAACATGATAATTTTCTCATCAATGATCAAATTAGCATATTCTCTTCCTTAAGCAACTTGTTCCTAAAATGAGATAATATTAATTTTTCAACAGCACCGAAATTCCTTCTACCTATACACTGTGTCGGGGACAAAATTTACCAATAAGAAAGTTAATAACTCGCGTAATAATGGAGATAGGAAAATGAGATTTGCGGCAAATGAAAGAGGGAAATTTTAAGTTTTATGTGTGATGTTGGCAACATTTAGTCATTGTTTTTGACATAGCTGTAATTAAAATGGCGTTCACAGTGCAACAAAAAGTTCAATGCTGCTATTGGCTTGCCGAATTCAAATATCCCAAGATAGTGGAGAGAAGATTTAGACAACAGTGGCCTGAGAAGCAACCACCAGATAGGCACACAATAACAACTTGGCATAGAAAGCTTCTTGAGACCGGTTCTCTTGTAGAGAAAACACCACGCGGGAAGAAAGTGACAGAAGCGCAAGTCGACAGAATTCAGCAAGCTTTCCAACGGAGCCCGTGTAAGTCTGTTTGCCGTGCCAGCAGGGAACTTGCAATTCCAAAGTCA
Organism: Periplaneta americana; assembly: GCF_040183065.1. Classification (NCBI taxonomy): domain Eukaryota; kingdom Metazoa; phylum Arthropoda; class Insecta; order Blattodea; family Blattidae; genus Periplaneta; species Periplaneta americana. The sequence goes on along the minus strand of NC_091129.1, from coordinate 23,941,984 downwards.
ACTATCCACGATGTTCTGCACAAGAGGTTACGTCTTCATGCATACAAGATTCAATTGGTTCAAAAGTTGAAACCAATCGACTTGCCTGCACGATATGATTTCGCTACTGACATGCTGTTGAAAATTGATATTGAAAATGGATATCTGCAGAAGGTCGTGTTTAGTGATGAGTCCACCTTCCACGTCTGTGGGATCGTCAACAGGCATAATTGTCGCATCTGGGGATCAGAAAATCCGCATGTAGTGAGGGAATTGGAAAGAGACAACCCTAAGATTAATGTTTGGTGCAGACTTACACATGAAACTGTGATTGGACCGTTCTTTTTTGTGGAAAACACTATCAGTGGAAATGTGTATCTTGATATGCTGCAAAATTACGTCATTCCTCAAATTCCACAGGGATATGTTTTCCAACAAGACGGAGCTCCGCCTCATTATGCATTACATGTTACAGATCACTTGAATGAATGCTTTCCTCAGCGATGGATTGGTCGAGGTGGACCTACAGCATGGCCTCCCAGATCCCCAGACCTAACCCCACTGGACTTCTTTTTTTGGGGATACATAAAAGACATTGTGTACAAGACTGTAGTGGCAGATTTGGAGGATCTGCGTCGGAGAATTGTTGCTGCTTGTGCAACTGTCACTCCAGAGATGTTACGAAAGACATGGCAAGAACTTGAATATCGCCTGGACATCTGTCGTGCTACAAGAGGTGCACACATAGAAGTTTATTAGTGGTCATTCGAAACTTTGGAAGTCCCTTTGTCAATTCCCGCAAACAGCATTTTCATCCATCAATTATTTGGTGAGTTATTAAACTTTCTTATTGGTAAATTTTGTCCCAGAGACTCTGTACTACCATAGACCGACAGATATTGATATATTTGTTTTTGGTTAGGTATTTGTTACCGCAGCATCTTTTCCTTAATGAGCGTCTGGCCCCAACTTTCCTTTATCGGTCCAAGGGTGAGTGCCTTGGAAGGGGAGGATTTTTTGCCATATGCAGGTAAAAAGGATATCAGTGCTTGTGTCCAATGATATGTAACCAACAGCAAGTTGCTGGCTCTTTCAGTATAGTCAGTTGTAGTGTAATGTAACAGATCAGTTGTGCCAATCTCTGTGATTTTTTTAAGTGTGTTGTGTATGTTTAATGAATGCCTAGTGCAGGGGCGGCCTGTCCTTATGTGCTACAGTACAATGATAATTTTTGCTCAAATAATGTATTTGAAATACCATAATAATTGATCTGTCATTTGACAGTTTCCCTCGGTTATGTTCATGACGCATAATAGAGTGTTTAGTCTTTGCTCTTCACTCTTTGGTCCCTCAGGGGGTACGTTGTGCTACTCAAAACTCTACATGAGAATGTAGACAATTAATGCGCATGTGCGAAGCTGAAATAACTGCTCTGATTGGCTATTTTTACGCGGGGAAGTGGTGTAGTCAGCTTCAGCACGACACAGCTTGGAGATTGATAAAGTAAAGCATAACGAAAGAATGCTTGTTTGTGGAAGAATTTGGAACTATGTACAATGTATTTGGTAATTCAAGTGTCCGACTGCTGCTGCCATCCACCTGTTTTTTGACGTTCCTTCTGAATCAGTCAGCAAGTGACGGAAAATGGAATCCCAGAAAACTGAAGCCAAGGAAGTATGTGACCATATAATTCAGGAAACTACTTATCGTTTCCAGCCTTTAAGCTACCTAGACGCAACAAAATTGTTAAACAGCAAATTTTATGACAATTTTTCGCATAATTTTCCTAAACGCGAACTTGAAGTTGCTGTCAACAACTATACTGTACTGAACAAAAGAGTGTTAAAGATACAACTTGGAGTTCTATACGGAAGACCCGACTTCCGAAATATAGATGGAGCTGTTCAACTGTTACAATACATAGCCTTCAACAATTCACAGCATCCATTCTGTGAAGTAACGAAGTTGTTAAATATTTTAGTTACAACACCAATGACCACTGCTGAGCCAGAAAGATGCTTTTCTTGCTTGAAATGCATAAAAACGTTTTTAAGGAACATTATGTCTCCTGGTAGAGGGGCAGAGAAGGCCTGACGGCCCTATCTCTACCAGGTTAAATAAATAAATACTACTAAAATACTACTATGTCCCAGGATTGCCTCACTGCTCTTGCAATACTGTCAATAGAAAAGAGTATGATGTCCAAAATGGAGGGGTTTAGCACCAGGGTAATTGACAAGTTCTGCAGTAGGAAGGAACGTTGTAAGAACTTCATATTTCGTCACTAAGATAAATACACATAAGTGTATATAGTAGGCAGATATAGAGATTGTAGCACACTCATTATTTTGACCACCAGCCGCTATTGGAGTAGTGTTGCACATAACCAAAACACTAGGTTAATGGACTCGTACATTGATTTCAATAATGTTAGGGCATTGTTAACTGGTCGCATGTGACTGATTTTAAAGTGAACTGCTGTGACTTTTTAGCATTATGCCGCCTGTCTCAAGACTGAAAGGGAAAACATTACACAGCCAGACCCGAGAATTGTGGCCAATGTGCATGCCTTTATGAAAGAAGAGGCAAAAGAAAATGTGTGTTCCCCGGCATTAAAAAAAAACTTCAGAAAGTTCAGGAAAGGGTTTCTAAAGCAACTGGTGTGTCACAACGCTCAGTGTCCAGAATCTTAAGTGATACGAAAGAACATACTAAAGCGGGATCATCATTCGATACACCAGGCAAGAAACATAATGTGCCTAAGAAAATTACAGATATAGATGAATTTGATAAATGCATCATCCGCCGCACAATACACAGTTTTTATGCAGATGAGGGAATTGTACCAACTATAGACGAGTACAAATAAAGATGAAGGAGAGCATAAACTTTCAAGGTAGCTGCACAAGTCTTAGGAGAATAATTAAATATTTCAATTTCAAATGGAAGAAGACAAAATCTAACAGAAATCTTCTAATTGAAAAACAAGACATACGTTTCCTACGTGAAACGTACTTCACCAATCTTCGACGATATAGAATAGAGGGACAACCTATAGTGTACGAAGACGAAACATACATCATACATAGCAGTCACACTAATGCAAAAAATTAGACTGATGACAGTACTTCTGGTTTACACGCACCTGTCTCCAAAGAAAAGCAACTAATTATAGTTGCTTGTGGTCAACATGGTTCCATACCAAATGCCCTGCTGATTTACAAATTCAGACAAAAACCGGAGACTTTCATCAAGAAATGAACACAGAAAATTATGTAAAATGGTTGAGAAAATTACTAATTCCAAATTTACCTTCAAATCTGTTCTGGTCATCGATAATGCTTCGTACCATAACACCCAGTTAAACAAACCGCCTACATCAAATTCCCTAGTAAGGGGCATGAAAACTTGGTTACAAAACAATAACATCCCTTTTGAGGAAACATTATCAAAAGCAAAATGATATGATATTGTAAAGTCAAATAAGTCCGCAAATAAGAATTATGTTATAGACCAGATATTGGCTGAACATGGTCACGTTGCACTCCGACTTCCTCCTTACCACCCTGACCTGAACCCGACTGAACTAACCTGGGCAGATTTGAAGCAGTGGGTTGGCAGCAGAAACACATCATTCAAGCTGAAAGATGTAGAAGAATGTGGCGTCAAAAATTTGAAGAGATTGATCAGAATGAGTGGGCGAATGTGTGTCGTCATATCGAAGCAAATGAGCAGCATTATTTTGAGAAGAATGTAATCACAGAGCATACCATCGAAAGAATCCTCATACAAGACGATGGTCTTGAGAATAGTGACAGCAGTGAAGATGAAATGGTTGAGATTGATCCTGGGAATGGCAATGGGGCCAGTGCCATGTCGAGAGTTGAGGAATTGGATGATGATTGATTTCTGATATGAAGTGCTCGTTGAACACTGTATTAATAAATTAATTCATCAGTGCTTAAGTTAATGTACGTAATTACTTAAATCAAAAGACTCAGAAAAAAGTGTTGTGATCTTATAGTGATTAAAGTGTAGTTTAAAAGTTCAAATATTTTAATCAGTAGTTCCTTCATTCATGAAATGAACAAGATATTTGGCTATGACTGTCCGTCCAGTGTGGCTGTGAATGGTACCACCTCCTAAATACACATCACGTCAGCAATCAGTCAATCACAACTGTCACCCTTAGCTCCCACAGACTGTGGCAGACGCATTGCGTTTGAACTTCCCTCCTACATCTAACGCATTGGTGAGAACCAGGAATAAACTGAGAGAGAAGGAAATGGACGACTAGTGTGATCTTCGAGTGCAGGGGTAGGATGCCTCAAATTTTAGAAATGATCCAGTCGTCAATTCCTGACTTTATGATCCTTCCCGTGTTACGTCCCAAGCATTACATGATGCACTCAAGCTGCGGACTAACATGTACAGTGTCAACGTGACCCTAGCTCGGCAGACAAGAGCCCAGACAGGGCCTGCCACGAGAAACCTGAGACGCTAGGACACGTACTCCGAGAATGCGTGGCAGGAAAGGGCATGCACATCAACAGGCATGATGTCATAGTGGAGAGAATTGCGCATGAATCCAGTAAAAGAAGCTATACAGTAGCCCGCGAGCCCGAGCATCAAGTCGCTGAGAGGAGACTGAAACCCGACCTTGTTCTTACTAACGAGGAAGGGGCTCTCGTAGTCGATGTAACATTCCGCTACGAGAATGGGTCCTCCCTCTTCGATGCACACAAAGAAAAGGTCAGCAAGTATCAGCAGTTTGCCGATAATCTGGCCAGTGGTCAGGCTCGAGTTTCCAAGATACTACTGATTGTGGTTGGCTCAAGAGACTAAAGATGCCCTAATCACTCTATGGATCGTCGGTAGAGTAGGCCTTGAGAAGTATCTCTCCATGTTGGCATTAGGGTCGAGTCTGGACATCGTGTATGCCTATCTGAATTATGCATGAAGCCCCTCTATCGGGTGTTCAACCAGAGATCCGCGGATCCTTGGGAAGAGAGGTCAAACCCCTCTTATGAGGGGAGCGAAAACACATTCCAATTTGGAGGGTTCTCCAGGTTAGGTGCAGATGATGTCCTCGACTGAGTGATGAGCAGGGTGGAATCCCGGGAGATGGTGATTTCGAACAAACGCAACCTGATCCCAGAAAACCGATTCCTTAAATGAGGCTTTCCAACTTCTCCGGCCCCAATTGATCTACTTGGTCCAGTGGCGTTAGCCCTGTAAGAGGACGTAATCCAATATATCTAGAATTGCATTTTGCATTTCGGCTCATCAAGAGATTTCCACCACATCTGAAAGAGGTGTGTCATTCTTTCTTACCTGCAGACAGAGATTTTGGGCGCTTTGAGAAAAAACTATGTACAATTCCTGAAATTGTGACTCCAGAAAAATATAAGGAAGCTTACAATGATGCAGGAAAAACGGAGGATATAGAGAAAGATTGGAAATTAAACAATTATAAAGAATTGTCAAAGGTTTGGGAAAAGATAGAAGGTATGAGTGAAATGAGAATTGTTTTGAAGAAATTTAAACTGGCTGGAAAAAACAACAAAGAAGATGTCACATTCAAAACAGAAATCCGCTATAACATTGACGATCCCTCAAAATCTTTCTCAACAACAGCTAAATGTGGATATAAGATTCATGCTGTAGACGAGGTCTCTGAACTCCCGTTAACTCGTAGAGTAAAGATAGAAAAAAGGAAAGAAGTGAAAAAGTTGCTCAGATTAAGATTCTATGAAGACTGGAAGAAGAGCTGAACTTCTTCAAAGAAGCAATGAATCTGTCGCATGCAACACAACTTGATGACGATGAACACACCTGTGATTGTTTACATGAAGAGCTCGGATATTGTAATCTGTAATCACAGGACAGTAATAATGGTTTAAAAAGATAAGGTGTATCATTAACTTGATAATATAAATAAGTGCATACAATTGTAAACTTCCATAATAATAATTTAACTAACAAATTTTAAACCTTTATTTTAGTTGCATAATTAGCTTCAGAACATTAATTTTACTCCAAATTAACTCATCAAAATGTACACGTGTTCCGCTTATAAGTATAATAAAAGAAATAGTTATAATTTCATAACAATGCATGCAAATGGGTTAAGATTGGTACCATTGTAAAGAGGAAATTGGGAAGTTTTAATCCATTGTTGTTACTTATTTTTAGAAGACTCACGCATGCGCAGATCATTAAATAAGAGAATTCGTATCGTATCTTTAGTCAGTCAGCATGTGGACGCCACAGCAGAAAGCCTTTTGTGTGCTGTCATTAGCAGAACATAGATCCATAATTCGTGTACAGCGCTTGTTTCGCCGTCAGTACAATCTTAGACCGAGGGAAGCTGTACCGACGTACGTCTCAATAATGAAATGGGATAGGCAGCTCAGAGAAACAGGAAGTTTGTTGTCTAATGCAGGTAAACATTCCAAGCGTAAAGTGTCTGACGAAAATGTCGAACGCATTCGCGAGGCATTTCAGAGAAGCCCGCGGAAATCCATTCGACAGGCTAGTGTGCAGTTGAACATCCCACCAACAACAGTGCATACAGTGCTCCATAAAAGATTGCGTTTGCGAGCGTACAAGCTGCAACTTCATCAGATGATTACGCCGAATGATAAACTGGAACGAAAACGCTTTGCAGAAACAATGTTGGATAAAGTGGACGATGACGACACATTTCTAACTCGAGTCTGTTTCTCAGATGAGGCAACCTTCCACGTCAGTGGAAAAGTAAACCGACACAATTGTCGCATCTGGGGGTCGGAAAATCCAAGTGTCGTAATTGAACACCAACGGGATTCCCCTAAATGGAATGTTTGGTGTGGGATCACGCGTGACAGAATCATTGGTCCCTATTTCTTTGCTGAAAAGACAGTCACTGCAAACACGTACCTGGATATGTTGCAACTGTATGCTGTGCCACAACTCCCAGATGGAGCAATTTTCCAGCAAGATGGGGCTCCACCACACTTTGCCAACATGGTTCGCACATTCTTAGACGAACAATTCCCTGCAAGATGGATCGGAAGAGGATCACCGTACATCACATGGCCTGCCAGATCACCAGATCTAACACCACCTGATTTTTTCCTGTGGGGGTTTGTTAAGGACCAGGTCTACAGGACGCCAGTACGTGATTTGGCAGACTTACAAGAAAGAATTTATGCTGCTGTCAACAATGTTACACCACAGATGCTTCATAACACTTGGGTCGAGGTTGAATACCGGTTGGATATTTCCCGTGCCACCAATGGAAGCCATGTTGAGGTTTATGGAACATAAGGTAACAAAAATTCCCAGTTTTCATTCTTTGTAGCAGTTGGTTTCAACTATATACTTGTATTAATTCAGAAGTTATAGCTATTTCTTTTGTTATACTTATAAGCGGAACACTCTGTATATAGTCCAGTATGACAAATCAGAACGTGTAATGTCCAAAACATTGAGTTTTGCAATGTACCCATAAACAGGGAATTAAAGATCTGCCTCAATATGGAATTTCATTCAGTATTTCATCTCTAACTGCAAAAAGTGCAATAGATTTCACTAGATACTTTTCCAGAAAACAGTTTCGCGCCTCTGCTAATAAATTATATCAATGGACAATACTTGTATATATTTTGAATAGTTGTTCCTCAATGTGATCATACAACTGTAATATTGACTTTTATTTATAATCATATTAAATCAATGATCACTGTAAGAATTTTGACCATACCATTTCTCAATTTTGTAATAATGGCTAGTAAAGAAAGATTGGTCAATTCCTATTATGATTACAGATTAAAGATAGAATGTTTAAACAAGAAAGTAAGGAATTAATAAAGAATATTCGTAACACAATTTCAGATAATAATTCGATTATAACAAAAGATGATAAAGGAAATGCTACTGTAATATTGGATAAAGGTGATTACACTGGGTAACAACGAAAATATTTCTCTCGATATTTTAATTGTTTCTGGTTCACTTTCTCGCGCTGATTTCAAATCTGTAACTACTTTTTTTTTTTTTTTAAATGATACTGGTTCCGGAAATATAACGATAATCTTAATTATGGAAATCTCAAAAGAGAAAACAAAAGTCATGGCATTTTCGGGAGAGAATCCAATTCCAAGTAAGATCAAGATCAATAATACTTTAATTGAACGTGTTAATTCCTTTAACTATTTAGATTATAACCTCTCTTACATCACTGATGAAGATATGTCGAACAAAAGATCTAAATTTATAAAAATGACTGGCGTAATTAACACCGTCTTCAAATCATCCCATGTTCAGAAACATACAAGGCTAAAGGTACGGTATATAAAACACTAGCTCGACCAGTCCTCACTTACGGTAGCGAGGCATGGACAATCAGAAAAGCTGATGAGCAAAGGCTGACGACAGCTGAAATGAGGTTCATGAGACGAACAGCGGGATGCTCTTTGCTGGAACACCGTAAAAATGTGGACATATTGCAGGAACTCAAAATGGATCCTATAGTTAATTTTGTTCAACAATATCGACTTCAGTGGAAAAAAAACATGTCGAAAGGATGGATTGCACTAGATGGCCTAAACAGATTCTTACTTATGTACCAAGAGGAAAGAGGAAATTGGTAAGACCACGAAAGCGCTGGCATGAGACCGTAACAGAACCTGTAGGGTCTAATATGTGACGGATATGATGATGATGGTTTTATGTTGAAGCATGACTTCCAGAGATGATTGCAGGAATTCACCAGACTCTGTCTGTTACATTTGTGGATATTACATCAGTACAAAGCAGAAGAAGCAGATCATAACACCGGGCACCAAATATTATACATTTGACTATTGCCTTTAGCATCAGCCTAGCATCAAGTAGGAGCAGTTCAACACACGTCAAACCACACGCAAGGCTGTACTAAAATCATGGACTCGACAACTTCCATCTTGTATCAGTAATATATATCTATGATTTACATCAATTTATCGACCACAAATGGATGAAACATTTTAACAACATACATTTTAATAATAATATAGACATGTTAGTGACAAAACGATACTGTGCTTTAGTCCGTTGTCAAACATCAAGATCGACAGAAACTGCCCTATTCAACGAAGTCTAAACCGGCAAACACAGCCAACAAGTGTTCAAAGTGTTTTTAAACTTTTTAAAGTGTTTCTACAACGTTTTCACATTTTTATGACTACATTTATAGTTGTATACAATTCTTAAATAGTTTTATATCTTTTAGATTATACCACATGAACTGCAAGTGATTTTAACCTAACATAACATGTATATCATAGATCAACTTAAGTTAAGTCAAAGCAATCACACTAGCATGACCCGAAAATCATCATATTAAGTTCCATCTAATAGGCAAGGTTTTCATTATAAATGTTAATTTAACACTTCACATCTGAAGATGAAACAAATGTATCGAAAACGTTAATGCAAATTATTTACTTTTAAGATAAGCAAAGGTGGCATAGTAAACAAATAATTATAGTCAAATATTAACAGCTTATCGGCAAACTACAACATGAAATTAAATTAAATTAAATATTATATAGCTTACAAAGCTTACTTTGGAGGAACAATAGGAGACCAGGACAAATCATGAGCACCACATGTCTGCTCTGGTTCCTGTAAGTCAACATATGGCTACGAGGATTTCGGAAATGCATGCCTTTCGCTGTTACCAGAGTTTGGAGGGAACCAACCAACCACCATGACAATTGCTATTTTTCATGGTCGATTTGTCATCTTTGAAAAATTCAAAACAACGAGGGAGATTGCAGTATCCAAATAGCTCATCTTCCATTGCTCCTGTCACATATGATCCAGGTTTTTACTAGTTCCTGAACCACCAGCTGTCAACTCGAATCTGTATTGCCAGTGCGGCACGCACGCATGCACAAAAGTGACTCAGACTACAATGACTATAGGTGATGTTTCTGAAAAACATGGAGAACGATTCCACCAAGACATGCGACTATGAAATTCTGGTATCAAGGAAAATGGGATACAGCCATGATGGGAGACTACATGTGGGATTTGGTCAGGGATAATCACAAAAGGAAAGCACGATCAAATCTGCATTTCTAACACACTTAATTCAAGAGAGTTACTGTACAAATATTTACTGTCCATCGTAAATATTATATTATATATAGTCATTATTTTTTCTGGTAGGCCTAATAAAAACGCATATTACTTAAACATACATGGTTAATTTCCCAAAGAACTATTGATGCTATATTGAAAACAGTGACATTTCTGAACTCAGCGTGTGTGATTTATCGATATGAAACCAAAAAACCAGGAGAAACAAAAAGTTGTCCAAAATTTGTTACCCAGTGTTATGTAAGTAAAACAGAAAATTTTCTTTTAGAGAATCAATTTGAAAATTTAAAAAGAGATCCCACTAATCAATATCAAAGAGCAATAAAGGATGTGTTTAAAACAATTGAATTCACTGTCACTAGTAAAGAAAAACGTAAATTAATTCAAATGACTCCTTCAGCTCCTAAATTGAAAGCTTTGCCTAAAATACATAAAATATTCCGATTAGACCCCCCATTATAAACTTTCGTGCAGCTCCTACTCACCACATTGCAAAATTTTTATAAACCTATTTAAAGAAAAATTTAAACTGCAAAATTGCATCTTTCGATACTACTAATATGTATACCAACATCCCAACAAATGACACTATATAAATAACAAAATCAAATCTAAAGACACAGAATATAAGTAGAGGAAATCGAAGAAATAATAAAATTACTATGTATTTGTATCAGTCAAAATTATTTCAATTTCAATTATCTTCTTCTTCTTCTTCTTCCCTTAAAGTATTAGGCCATATGGCCTGTTACGATCTCACAGTTGAATATTCAATCCAGCGCTTCTTTGGACGAGCGAGAGATCTCTTCCCGTTTGGACGATAGTGGAGCATGACTTTTGGGATTCTATCTCTACGCATCCAATGCAGATGATTAATAAATAATGCGAGTGAAGTAATTAACTGAACGCAATTTCATATCCTCTTATTATTTTTTATTTTGTTTAGGGATGCCATTGACCATCTTCAGCATCTAATGACGTTCTTTTAACTATTCCCTGGTTAGTTTAAAGTTAATTGAAAATTGTTCTTTGATTTCTATTGCAAATAACCTCTCATTTTGTTTTCCTGACTAATTTGCTGACTTTAAAATGTTTGATCAGATTTCCCTATTGCGAAATATCTGGAAGAAAGTGACCCAAGTAGACGATAAAATTGGTAAAATAATATCAGCGAAAATAACAAATATGTTGAAAAAAATGGTGGACATTATAAACTCTGAAAGATTAGTGACAGTGTTTCTGGAGATAAGGATTCCTTTGAAGAACTAACAGAAGTTGAAAAAAATGTTGTACAGGATTTTACGTATGCCCCAGTTGTTTCAACAGACGTAGAAAGAAGCTTCTCCACATATGAGGCCATGCTATTAGATAGACGACATTCGTTTTCTGTTAATAATTTACAAATGCCATTTGTTATGCATTGTAACAATATTTGGAAGAAACCTGATAAAGATAACGTATCACATGTGCATTAATAAATCACACTCGTTGTAAAGAAAAGGAAAGACGAAAAACAATTGTTCAAATGCTTTTGCGAATAGAATATCATGAACCTGTTACAAATAAACAATGATTTTGTTTGCGTTCTTTATGGAATCATACATGTAAAGTATACATTATTTGTTTAGGATGAAATGGTTAATTAGTTTTGTAATTTTGAAATCTTATTAAAGTATCTGTAGAAAATTAATTGCAGAAACGTTAGGGAACTGTGTCGTTTCTATTGTGTCATCTGTACGTCAACACATCATGTACATGACCGTTGCTTGCACACAGGGAACACGCCGAGTAATGTCGGAACCCTTGCTATGATGCCATTCTGTCTGTCATGTGCTCCGTCTGCACCGCTCTAAATATAATATTAACACGACACTCATTACATTTTTTTTATCACAGTAGTTATTATTTACAGAAACCAACAACAGTAAATGAAAAAGAAATTTTGCTTTATAGGTACTTACTTATCTATAGTAGCCCTATCACTTTTCTTGCAATAAATTTAAGCTAATATTCTGAGCTTCTACAGGGTTAGGTTTGGCCATAGCATTGTTGTTTTTTTTTTTTTTATTACAGAGAACAGTCTTCTCTGAGGAACTATATTTCTTTTCTTTGTATGGTTTATATTGGAATTGCAGATTCCCATAGATTCACATTCACTTTTGGAACATACCGCGGCAAGTGTTGCTTTATGTCATTTCAAAACTTCAAGTTCACTTTCTGTCATTACTGAATCAATAAGGTTAATTAATTCTGCTTTCACTTTCTCTTTCTGATTTGTGAATGACAAGGAAGAATGGGAGTCTGCTTTCTTCATAATTTCGGATAGAATTTCTTCTTTCTCAATATCATTTTCAGCATCCAAATTAATAAATAAATCATCATATTCTTCATTGGAGTGAACAGTATTAGGCCTACTTTCTTCAGCGCCTTGGCTGACTCTCAGTAAACAAACACTGTGGATGTGCTTACACATGTTCCATTTAATAGATGAATCCATAAGGTGCATGTGTACTGGTGAATGTAGGTGTTACATTCAATACACAACAACTTGCAGTTGCAGCTGAGGGCAGATTCTTGTACAAAATATACATCCTTCACATCGAAAGATGAAGGTATTGTCCATCCGTTTTCTTCTCTAATAATCAGGTCTTTGTTCAGCTCAGTTCCCAATTTGTGTCTATTTCTTAGGTCTTTCAGCTTGCTCGTGATTTTACCTTTTGTGAGAATAACTAGTCTATCGAAAAGTTTGTCTCTTACCAGAGGTCCGCATTGGACGTTTTCGCTCGAGCACCAAGTAGTTCATAGCATAATCCGATAGGTAGCGCACATGCATGATCGGTAAAATTGTCGCGAGCGATAAATCCTCGAACGGTATAAGACGAGCGTTAGACATTCGTTCTTGTTACAGTGATGAACTGTATAGTAACATCATAGATGTTTATCATTTCAAAACTTGGCAGTGTTTAACTAACCTCTCCATAGTACAACTACAAAACTTGCTTTAAAATGTAATATAAATGTTGTAGGTAAATTTTTTTTTTTTTTTTTTTTTTCCCCCACACAGGAGTGATTTTGTTTTTGCCACATCTGATAGATGTTATTGGATATAAATGTAATTATTATAAACTGAGAACACAATCACGATAATGCAAGAACTGTATCAAGTTTTCTAGTAATAATAATAATAATAATAATAATAATAATAATAATAATAATAATAATCTCTAATAATCAGTGAATCAATCTTTGCGTTTGTAACAGTTGTGCAGCATGATTATTCGTTTTGTTGTATTTTCTGTGACGTTATCTCTGTACTAATATTGTTATTAATCTAAGCTACTGCTACATCAATAATATTTTGTAAAACGTTTCTACATTGTCGCAGTATATAGGCGGAACACTATGTATCGACCTATCATATATTATTATATATATGGTAAATCAAATATTGATAATAAAATTAGCAATAATAACTGTATATCGAAGTTTTTCATACTATTTTATTTATAACTTCATGTTACTGTTTTGGTACGTTCCATTGACTGTTCCATTAAACATCTGTCATAAACGCAGAACATAAAGCCTTATTTTTACCGTGTGAGCAAAACATATGTGTATCTTATCTGTCGCCTTCCATACAAGATAAGACATGTCGGTGAGATGACCTTGTACTGTACTTCTATTTATTACAAGCGTATCACGACCGATCATATCTCACTAGAGGGTGCGACACTCGACCGAGTTCAAGCAAGCGATTTAACTCCAATGCAGCACTCTGTCTCTTACAAAAGTCATCGGAGCACAAATTGCCTTATCTAATCGTTTTACATTTTTCCCATGTAAATAAACAAATTTTATCGTCCTGTGCATTCCCTCTATATGCATATTAGTATTGATTCCTCTATGAAGTCTAGCTTACAGCAGTATGCCCAGCTCTTTACGCTCTTCAGGTAATTTTCTCGAAAGTATGTACCAAATTGAGTTGTATCAGAATCTTCAAGTAGTTTTTTTATTACACTTGGTACCATCATGTCAAAAGTAGTGACATCACGTGCTTGCATTAACATCCTCATAATTTTGTACACATCTACCTGTTTTTCTTTCCCTGAAATTTTAGAAATGTTTTTCCGCCAGGCTCTGTCTACATGCCATGAACAATACAACCTCATAGTGGTGGATTCATAATTATATTCCATGCATTGAAAAAAGACTCGGCCATGTCAGACATGAGAACTTTGGGGCATATTTTTCCCACCTCTTGTCTAATACAGTCAAAAAATACAGATAGGACATACTGATCACTCCGGTTTGATATAAGAAAAGAACAAGGGAACCCCTGCCTCATATCATCGAGCATAAGAAGAGTAATTAACTCGAATCCATAACTATTCACCCATGTGTCCCATCTATGCATATTACATCATTGCCATATTTCCTCAGAATTTCCCGCTGAGCGCTGTTCATAATAATTAATATGAAATCATCACTCTTCAGACCAGGATGCTTTTCGTTTATTGTTCCCTGTGGCTTGTAGAATAGCACGCAAGGGTTGTCACTGGCGTTTATTTCATTCACCCATGCCTCCACACTCGTTCCATCATCCCCATGCCGTACTGAAGAAGAACATGGATTATAAGAATTTTTATATTATAGAGGTCACAGCTGACATCATACCAGAATTAGCAACAAGGCAAGTTACCAGACTAAGAACGGTTGGGTTATGGATAAGTGAATTAAAACTGTGCACCGTTATTTATAAAGTGCATATTTTACAGGTGACGACAGAAGTAGGATAGTGTCCAAGAAAATGGATTCTTGTTCTGTAGGACAACTGACAGTTGATAGTTGCCACAAACTAACATATACCCAATTTATTGCCTTGTTGGACGTGAAAACCTTGCCTGATCAAGACAGGCAATTATTGTGGTGCAGACTGAGGAAACCGAAGACTGTTTGTTATCATCATCTGAAGATATATTGCAGTGACAAACATACACACCTCTTTGGACGTAAATGTTGTGATCCATATAGAAGACATAAGACTGTTATTAAGAAGGGTTTACAACAGGTAACAGAAGACCTCGTCAACAGAAAGAAAAAATTCTCTCTTATACCTGGACAGTGTGTATGTACAAATTGCTATACACGATTACAAAATAGTAGTGATGATTCTGATGAATCAATGGACGATCAGCCATTCTCAGTACCACCAGACGAAGAGCGAGAGTCAATAAATTTATCATTTTCACAAGTAGGAATATCGCCCTTAGAGCAGAGGAGGCTCAGCAGTGAACAAAAACTTGCTCTTGGGAAGAGAAAGTTAGCACAAGCTTCATCAGCTATCAAAGGTAGACTGGAAAAAGCTCTTCAGGTTACATTAGATTCGAGTTCAAACAATTCAGAAAAAGATTGGTTGCTCTCTGTAGGGACTATAAGGACCTTCTTGACTGTGTTAAAAGTTTCTTACAAACAGCATTGACAGTTCAAGAGAAAATACGACTAGTTTCAGTTGCGCCACGAAGCTGGTCATTAAAGAAAGTAGCTGAGGAATTTGGAGTATCAGAGTATATTGTAAGAAAGGCGAGATCACGTGGTTTGTTCTTTGATATCACAAACTGGCCATCCCGTGCCTGAGAACGTTAAGACAGCAGTAGTTGAATTTTATGAAGATGAAGATTATACTCGCATATATCCCGCAAAAAAGGACTTTGTGTCTGTAAAAAAAGACTACAACAGATTCTATTGTACGAGACCAGGTGCAAAAGCGTTTAATATTGTGTAACTTCAAAGAATTGTACACATTATTCTGTGAGAAAAACCTCTCACTTTCTATTGGGTTTTCCAAATTTGGCGAGTTGTGTCCAAAACACTGTATACTGGCAGGTGCAAAAGGAACACATACAGTGTGCATGTGTGCAATACACCAAAATGTAAGACTCATGGTGGAAAGTTTAAAACACATACTGACAGTTCATGGAATGGATGAAAAAAGTCTTCTTCAAATGATGGTGTGTTCTACACAAAATGAACCCTGTCCCTTATCAGGATGTGAAAAATGTCCTGGCCCTGGAAAAGCACGTGAATTCTTGCTGGAAAGTGAGGAAAGCATGCAGGACGTTGAATATAAACAGTGGGTGACAGTAGACCATTCTACATTGAAAACACTTGTTACACCATTCGAAGAATTCGTTGAAGAGCTCATTGATAAGATATGGGTAATTTATCGTCCTCATAGCTTCATTGCTCATAATAAAGCCCAATATTTGAAGCAGTGCAAAGAAACACTAAAGAAACACGAATGTGTAGTACTAGTTGATTTTTCCGAAAATTATAGGGGAGACCAGGTTTGGTCGTCACACGGGTTGGTTGTCACAAAGTTAATAACTCTGTTACCTGATGACTGTGTATTGATATGGCATTGTGGGAACGGCAGCGTTACTTCGACTATTTGTGTGAACTTTCAACTGTTACCGGCAAGTGAGTGAGCAGCTGTCCACATTTTTGTGTTACTGGTGCTGGTGAGTAAAATTTACAGATTGTTGCAGTTTTATTTCGCTCTAGAAGTTTTCACTGTAGTGAAGTTCGGTTTTCAGCGTCTTGTAGCGTGTAATTCAATGTATTATATGATGATCTTTCTAAATCGTTATGAAACTCACAATCCTCCATACTAGCTAAAGTTTTCAATATGGCGTTTCGGGGTTGGTTGTCACACAAGGAACGGGGTTGGTAGTCACAGATTGCAAATGCTGACTGTATAGGAGTAGAAGACAATCAAATTCAAACATTAGTGGCTCCCACATTCCAAACTAATGACGTAGGAAAACTACCTGTGCCTCAGCCTTCTTCCAGCGCCTTGCAAAATGTTGAGACTACTAAGCCTATTGTTTCCCCAAAAGATATCAGACCTTTCCCTAAAGCTGGTGAAAGGAAAAAACAAAGGGGCAACGAAAACGGAAAGAGATGTTCGGCTATCCTCACGGATACACCTGTAAAATTAATGAAATGAAAATGTGGATATTGCTTTTGGTGACTGCGTAAAAAAATAAAAAAACAAAAAGTGTGACTACCATACCCGGTCTCCCCTACATTCATAGTGGCTGTAATAATTATTGTATAACATATGTACTCCATATAGGCTAAACAAAAGACTGTAATGATTTTGAAACAAGAAATAACAGCGGAGAAATTACTGATGTGCAAGGTGTGTCGAATCCACCACTGCACTTGACTTAGCAAAACAACTGCATTACCCCTCGCCTGCCAATCAAACGAATGTGGGGTGAGTAGGAAACGTTCGCTCCCTACTTTGCTGATAGTCCCCATAGCTGATGTAGATAGTGATGACTCTAACAACACGAATGACGATGCAGGAAGAGATGATATAGATGGTTGGGGTAAATACAGACTACAACCAGACTTTGTCAAATTCAATTTTACAGCACAGAGTAGAAATAAACCACCTAATCCTGCTTCTAGTCAGAGAGTTTTTTATGCTATTTTTCACTCCCAACCTGATCAAAGAATTTACGAAAAATACTAATGAATATGTTAAGGAGCAAATACAGAAAAACACACCACTGGGGGAAAGATCTGTTTCGAGAAACTGGGTGGATGTTACAGACGAAGAAGTTTGGGCATTTTTAGGTGTCATATTCAATATGGACATGAACCCAAAACCTGATATTCAGGATTATTTCAATGAAGACTGGATTTAAAATTATTCATTTTATAAGGACGTGTTTAGCAGAGAGAGATTTTTCAAATTTTTTGGATGTTTCATGCTGGACCAATAATCAGTAACCAATAATATACTACTAATGTAAATACATGTGGCGAGACTACATCATACAAGATGGACCCATGCAGTCACGATGTGGGACCCCTACGTTGGAAAGAGAGGACAGGGAAGACCACAGCTCACATGGTCTGACATGTTTACCAAAGAGGCGGGGGAAACAATGGTCGAGGACAGCAAAGAACAGAGTTTTGTGGAAAGAACTAGGGAAGGTCATTGTAAATAGATAACGTAATCAGAGTTAAGATATTGTAAATAGTACAGTCAGTATTAGTGAAAGTGTAAGATACGTTTTGCAAATAGTAAAGTCAGTGTTGAGAAAGTGTCAGGTAAATAGTGTAAATAGCAATCAGTGTTTGTCAAAGTGCCGGTGTCAGTATAATGTGTAGTGCAAGAAAAAAAATGAACAAAGGACAGAGTGCTGAGACTAGTTAAAGTTGAACAGGGTCATTAACCATGTCACAAAAGTAGTATACATGACAAGCTCGCCTGGATTGGCTCACCAAGCGAGTACATTTGAGCCATCCCTGTCGAGGGGGTTCTAACCCCATCACAGGAGGCCTGTGCCCAACATGGGAAATCATGGCTAACATTCATTCAATGTAAATACAAGGGGTTCAACGATGAAGGGTATGATCCAGTATCTAGATGGTAAATTTAGCGAGTTTTACATTCCAGGGCAGAACATTGATGATTCAAAGGGAGAGTTTGTTACAAGTGGATTCAAAGGAAGGGTTTGTTACAAATGTTTCAATCCAATGAAACCCACAAAGTGGGGCATAAGAGTCTATGTACTGGCTGACAGTGTCATGTCACATTTTACATTTAACAAGTCAGCTGTTAGCAAGACTGTTAGTGGTGTAACTGAGGTTGACAAGAGAGGAAGGCATGGGAAGCATAAAAAATTGGATGATCAAATTCGACATGGAATAAGACGACACACTGAATCATTCCTTCGTATAGAATCACACTATTTATGGGCACAAATTAGCCTGGAGTATATTCATGGAGGACTAAGTATAGCTGCTATGCATAGACTCTTATCTTCAAGACTGTAAGGATAAAAATTTGCAGAGTCGCAATATTCATGTGTAGCCTACAGTCAGATTTTTTAATGTAGAGTACAACATAGGTTTTTCTGTCCCAAAGAAGGATCAGTGCAGTGAGTGTGAAATATATAAGTAGAATATAAGACATCCTATGGTGAAGAGTTCCAGCAGATCAACACAAGGCAAAGAGGTCCGCAGACAAGACCCTTGAACCCGCAGAAGGCTTATAAGCAGCCACCTGGCATATCTGAAGCCAGAAAGAAGGATTTCGTATCTTTATGTGATGCTAATCATATTTCATCTACGTATCATCAGTATTACAGAAGCTTGATTACAGAAAACACCAACAATGCCAATAAGTATGTTTTATCTATATCAGAATCTGAAGGGAGATGAAACGAGGAGATTGCGAACCATTGCACAATAGAGCTAGCTTATAAAAGTGATAGTTTCCACTGTGAAATGATTTTGTGCGATATCGTGCGTATTTGCTTGCTTTCCGCACAAAACCAATCCGTGGTAAGTGTGAAATACCACATTCAGTATTCCCAACGTAACACACATAACAATTTCCCTCTTCTTACCGTTTAAGCGCCATATTCATTTTACTGCTTTAGGCTTTTAACATATTATTTTTAGAGACGTTTAACATAGTAATAATTATAAATTGGAAACTTACCATTGCAATTTCACCTAAACTGCACTGTTAATTATTGTTTTTAAATATTTGCAAAAATTAAGTAAACTCTACAACACCACAAAAGTTACTGCATTTGTAATGCAAGAAACATTAAGGAAGCCGTGAAAAAATCAACAAGATTCCAGATGCCGATGTTATTACTGCAATATATTATATAAATAATATTGTTAAAATATTAAAATGAAAAATAAATCATTACATAACCTTACCGTTTGTTTTAAGTTCGCATTTATAGACTGGGGGAAAAAAAAAGACAGACGTATATCACGGCCTGCTGGAATATAGTAAACACAGAAAACATTTTATAGCAACAATGTTGAAGATAGATATTTTAGTTTTTAAAAGTTGCCGTCATTGAACGGAAACCAAGATGGAGATATCATTGCAACTAATTAGAAATTCCTCTTTCAGGTATGTAATAAACGATCTTCGCACAAAATAATGTACGATACACGAGCGGTATGTTTGTTTTCATGTTCTCGGAAATTAAAAAAGCTCAACTACATTTTGCTTTTTCAATCTTTTCCTCGAACATGAAAACATCAACATACCGCTCTTGCAACGCATATTACTATTGTATGGGGATGCAAGGGATAGTGAAGTGCATTCCATAAACCTCTCCTATCCAAAACCCAACCTCAACCTGCTCGTGGTGCAACCTTTTACAAATGAGGCTCTGGGAACCGAGTAATGGCGGTATAACCAGACCATCAGAAATAGAGGAAATGCTATTTCATCTCTTACGCTGGCCTCCACAGCGTAGAAATGTTCCACAAGTGGTGCTTGTGAGAAAGGTCGGTGGACTCTAAAACTCCTCCCAGCCAGGTCCGATGGACCCATTAACCAACGACAGGTGTGGCCCTCCAGTCATACTGGGGGTTTACGTGAGTGGGTGATGTAACCACCATTACAAACAAAAAATTGGTGCCCACTTAAAAAACGGTTACACTTATGCTAATTAACTTGAATAAAATAGGAATTTACACAAATCCAAATTGCCCTCTATGCAACAAAGAAGAAGAAATGACTGAAGATCATCTACAAACCTGTGAAGTTCTACCACAGAGAAATATTGGAGAGCAAGAACGCTAATGGCTTTGTTGCCAAACCCTGGCATTAGATAACAACAACATGATTTTGTATTGATTTTTTCCTACAAGTTATGTGACTTTATTTATTCAGAAGAATAAACAAACAAAGAATCATGAAAATAATGAAAAATTATTTTAACCATATCTGCCATAACTATCACCAATCTAAAAGATACTGAATAGAAAGCTGCCATAACTCAAAATTATTATTTCTTAATGATGTCGTATTTTATTGTATAATACTAAATAATGTTACACGATTGTTATACATTACTTTCGATTTCATTATGTAAATATTTATATTTTTCCTATTAGCTCAAAATCTTTAAATGCTCCTCCTGAAAAAATTTACTTTTTGACTTGTGGCAGTCTTCCACCAGGGGTGCGATATGATGGAGCATCAGTTGTGCGGGGTTTAGTTAATGGGGTGCAGTCCTAAATAAAAGAACATTATCCTTTGGCACATTATGTCCACTGTTACGCTCACCAATTCAACTTAATAATGGGCATCACAAAACCAGTCACAATAACATATTTTTTGCAATCTCTCTGCATTTCCAGCTTCTTTCTCACAGTTGCCACAATGTGTAGCTGCATTAGAAAATGTGACATCGCAATGCGTAAGAGATAGTTCGGCTACTAAATGGAATTTCATGTCGAGAACCGTCAATTCTGCGTATGAGAATTTGGAACCATCAAAAGGGTGTTTTTCTCAGCTAGAAAAATCCTACTCCAAGAACACTGTTCATGAAGCTGTAATTTAGAAGACAGTGAATTTCTGTTCTGGTTGCAGTTCTTCCATAAAGTTATGTACCATATCGATATTCTCTAAAGCCAAACTCAGTCTAGGCAAATCGACACCATAAAAGTAAAAAAACAATGTAAAAAATTGTATCATTGCAGTTGAACATATTCGAAATGAAGTGAATGACATTATGACGGGAGAAACGGATAGTGGGAGCAAGCGTCGACGAAATGAATCATTTCTGCAAAGTAACGCCGGGTGAAACAGGCCTTCACTGTCTGGACTCCATCAACTGTACATTTTACAAATATGCCTTTCACCGCAGTGAAACAGACTGCGAACTCCCTCCACCCTACAACACATTAATTAATACTGCAGAACTCATCATTTTTTATAACTTTTATATTTTAATTTTAACCTCTTGACATACAGTGTAAGTTCATTACTTGACTGCACAAGTTTTTAACATCAGGCCATAGATGCCAATAGCTTCATATACACGCAAAAGTGAGAGAGCTCAGTTATCTATGTAAATAAGTGTTTTATTTTGTATGTGAACCATTTAACCTCGGAGTCATGACAACTATATATTTGTAAAATGCCTGCATGTGCATTCAACTACTAGATCAAAATGTACCTGATTAGTCCTTCACCTAATTTCAAAATTGTTTGCTTAAGGATTCACCTGAAGATGACTTTTTGTATAAGTCGAAAATATTTGTGACCTTTAAATTATAATATGATGTAACAGAATTATTTTCTGACTTCATATACTGATAAGTGTTTTGACTGAAAATATAAACTATTATTGAATAATAAGAAATGAATCATGCCGCATTCTGGATGCAAAGAAAGTCTGTGATCGCATTACTACATAAAGATGCGATCATTTTGAGAAAACGAGTCATCTTGATTAAGCAAAACTTCTGAATTCTGCGAACTTCGAAGAATTTTCTAAGAAACTTCCTGAAAGTATCCTTAATCTGACAGAAGAGAACTACCCAATGTTATACAAGGAAATACTGCACACTGAACTCTCTGTTCTGTATGAAAGACCAGACTTTAAGAATATTGATGGTGCCGTCCCTCTTCTTCAGCTTATTTACAGTAGCAATCTTCAGAATACATTCAGCGAAATAACAACCCTCCTTAAAATAACAGTGACAAAACCAATGACAACAGCCAAACCCGAAAGATGATTTTCAACTTTAAAGAGGATTAAGACTTTTATCAGAAATTCTATGCACCAAGAACGATTAACAGCTCTTGCTATGCTTTCAATAGAGAAAAAACTTATTAATAATATGGGAGATTTCAATACCAAAGTGATAGAGAAGTCTGCCAGCAAGAAAACCCAGAAAATGGATTTCAACTTTCGCCTTTGATGGGTAAGTCAATAATAATTATTTTTGTAGTAAGCTAGTTTACTAAGTTCACAAGTCGCCACTGGTAATACCAAAATATGGCACAGTGAAGGTAAAACCAAAAACGAGAGCAGCATTGAAAACAAAATTAACAGCACAACTAAATTGGATCAAAAATGAGATCGAATTTCAGTATAAGAAAAAAGACAACATCAATACATTTTATATTACATTTGGAGACAGCTCACACTATAAGAAGCATTTGGACTTTAATTGAGGCACAAATAAATGACAAAATTGGAATATTCATGGAAATTAAATATAAAAAACAACAGAAAACTAGAGAACCTAATAACGTCACGAAACAAACAGCAATTACCACAACATGATTAGCATAAACACAACAGGCAGCGAAGTTCGAGATGACGCCGAGATCTAGTAGGTTCTGAGGATGGTGTGAAGAAGCACCGAAACAGCTGTAAGCCACACATGCTTACACAATTAACACGAGTAAGATCGCCATTTAATCAATTATTTATATTCAAGTGTTAAAAGTAGTGTACGAAAGATTCAACATGGACAACAGGATCGTTGATTTCACTAAAGTGGAATTTACACCAGAAGAATGTGAAATACTCAGCAATGGATATAAACACAATTACCCTCAAACAAACAAATAAAACTCTAGATAATTTGATAATACAAACTGAAACTATAATAAAAAATAATTCACATAGTAGTACGGGTTACTTACGATATCAAACAGCCAAAATAATGAATGAATATGTAACCAACCCCGAAACTGAAAATGATTTACAAGAAGCTAAAAGACAAATGGAGAAAATTAATACATTAAAGAATAAATTACAACATAATTTAGTCTTCACTAAAGCAGATAAAAGTAATGCAATTGTCATAATGGAGAGAGAACAATATATTACAAAGGGGGCCGCCAGGCTTAACGTCCCCATCCGATGGACGAATCACTATCTACAGTGACATATGCCTTCCCTTCATATGCACTGCGGAGAGATTTGAGATTTAACCCAGGCATATTGGTGCACAATATAGTGATCAGAAGTTGTGCACCTTCATCTCGCCTAGTCCCGAGGTAGAAATTTTACAAGAAAATTTCTGACCCCACCAGGAATCGAACGGGTGTATATATTTTACTATACAGATTTGTTGTGTGGTACTGTAATAAGCAATGTTTAAAGCAGTATGCTGCCTTTCCCCTAATTTTTTAAGATTTAAGGTAGTGGTGAGACAGCACATTATGAAATTTCGTCCTGTGGGGCAGAGTGAAACACTGTCTCACTATGCCCCAGCTGGTATAGAGCGGATGACAAGTTTTTTAAAGCGACAATCTAACCTATCGATAAGAAAACCAGAAGCATGCAGCTTGTCATGTGCTACCGCATTCAATAAGCATGATGTTGGTCAATTTTTTGACAAGTTAGAAATGGTGGTGCATCGAACCAACGCATTTTGTAGATGGAATCAGGATTTTCAACCTTGACGAAACAGGCTGCAGGTCAGCAAGGTGACACGTGCAGAGAAAGGAAATTTGTCACAGCATGTTACAGTGCAAGTGCTTCAGGAAATGTACTGTCTCCTGCAATTATCTTTCCTCGGATCAAATTTCGAGGCCATATGTTATGTGGAGCATTCACAGGCAGTTTTGGACTCGCTATGCCATTCGAATGGATGGAGACATTTTTCCAGAAGTAATTAAACATTTTGTGAAACATAATAATTCAGAAAAGGATAATCCATCACTACTAATAATGGACAATCATCAGAGCCACATTGATTGTGCAAAAGAAAACGGAGTAACGATTCTAACAATTTCTCCCCATTGCAGCAACCACCTTCAACCACTTGATGTTAGTGTGTTTTTTTTTTCCTTCAAGAGCCACTACAATGCAACAGCAGATTCGTGGTTAATGAGAAATCCTGGGAAAACTGTGTCCATATATGAAATGGCAAGTTTGATAGATCAAGCTCATGAGAGGGCATATTCTCCAAACAACATTATATTAGGGTTCTGTAAAACTGGTATCTACCCATTTGATAGAAATGTTTTCTCTGATGCAGACTATTTGGTCAGTGCAGTTGCTGATAGAGAAATGTCAAAGCAACAATTCTGAAGTAATTGACGAAGTTTAAAAAAATATAGTTTTGTAAAATATTTAAATGCCATAACTAGGCCTTTATTAATTTCTGGCACATGCATTGACCATATATTTTTAAAAACTCAAAATAATTGGAGCTTCATACCTGGCGTTCTTTCTAGTGCTATTACCGATCATATTGTTTTTAGTTTATTAAAAATGTTTAACAATGAATAGAACTTCAGGCCGTCTGTTACTCTCTCATTACAAAATATGCAACAAATTAATTATCCTGATTTGATTACAGATTTTCAAAAAGAAACCTGGGAATCGGTCTATAATTGTAATGATACTAATGCCTGTTTTAAAATTTTCTACAATTTAATAATAAAGTATAAAGATAAAAATACTGTTATAGACAGTAATCAGAAGATTTCTAATAAATCCAAGAAAATAAAACCCTGGATCACGGCCGACATTATTAATTATATTCGTACAAGAGACAAACTTGCTTTAAAAGTTAAAAAGAATCCAAGTAACGTACAACTAAAAAATTACTACAGAGCATATAGAAATATGTTAACTCTTATCATTCGAAAAACGAAAATTAAATATTATGAATCCAAATTTTATAGATACAAAAATGACCCTATAAAATTCTGGCAAGTTATAAATGAAGCTACAGATGTAAATGTACAAAATAAACAGCCAATCAAGGAGTTAATAAACGACAAGGGTGAAATATTAAATTGCAGAAAAAAGACTGCAAATGCATTTAATAATTATTTTTCAGAGATAGGACACAAAGTTACTTCTAACATTAAAACGTCAAATTTTAACTCTTCTATACATAATGAGACACAAAATGAACCTTTAGCTTCCTCCATATTTCTTTTTCCTGTAACTGAAGATGAAATTATTATTTTGGTTAAGACCTTAAAAAATAATGTTGCTTCTGGTATAGATGGAATTAAGAATAATACTTTGAAAATTATTATCAAATATATATATCAAAACCCATGGTTCATATTTTTAACTTATGTTTTGTGCAAGGTATATTCCCAGATGTTTTGAAATGTGTCATAGTAATTCCAATATACAAATCTGGAGATAAAAATAATTTAAATAACTATAGACCTATATCTTTACTTCTTTGTAGTATTGTTTATTCAATACTTTTACCAACTATTCAGAGTACACAGTGCCCGACCGTTCCAACATCCAATCCACAACCTGTTCCCCGGAATACCCTGGCACCCACACCACTACCAAACCAAGACACCACAGCCGCAAGTGAACAGCCTAAGACCAGAACGACTGTAAAAATCACCAGACACACGACGGACAACAACACACTGTACATTCAGAAACTCATACGACAGAACAACCTAAACATAGAAACACCGAGACAGTACTGGGCCCACACTACAGGAACGACCACACTTACGTTCCCGACGACCGACGAGGCAGAGCAATTTGTAAAGCCATACCGGCCAGAACTTTTGGACCGTCCGCACAAATTTTCATCATCCCAACATCAGCTAACGAAGCACAAAGACAACCACGAAACCGAGAGATCAGTGTCGTCATGAAAAATGTCGGCACCCAGATCCCGGAGGACGAATTGGCGCAGATTCTAGTAGAAAAGTATCCTGGAAACAAACACATTTCAAGGATAACTTCCGCCCATACAAACCAACCGACACAGATGGTTCGACTTATAGTACAGGACGTGACAATAGCCGACCAACTTCTATGTGGAATTAACATAGCTGGACGCAACTACAAAGTAGAGCCCGCACACGAGACGATGTTCCACAGACCGTGTCAAAACTGCGCCCAGTACGGACACAACACGACCGAATGCAAGAACGACGAGACGTGCTTTACTTGCGGCAAAAATCCCGACATCTGCAAACACCTACCAGATAACAAGGTCAAGTTCTGAGCCAGCTGCAAGAGCGATACCCACTATACGGGCCAAGCACGCTGTCCAAACTACCCAACAATCACCAACCCATATTCTGGTACAAATACCTCAACAGATCCCTCCTCCAATTCCTAAACCCTCACAATCCAGTCCGACACAGCTCCACGAACCAAGACCTGGATTATCGTACGCTTGTGCGGTAAACCATACAACGACCGAAACGACAGAATCCACAATGGAATCGACTCAGACTGATACCGAAATACTTGTGGCAACAGCTCTAAAATCTGCAATGCAGAAATTAGAAAGCTACATAGACCAACAAATCAACAGGCTGCGAGATGAAATCGTGATGTTCACGATTTCACTCCTCACGACAGACGCCAAACCTAAGAAAAGACAGACGACGTTAGCAACTGCTAACCAGACAGCAAGAAGACTATTACGAAGACGATTAGCCCACCATTTTGTGGGCAACAAACTACAAATTTCCCTGGCACCACTGACGCGTGACTCGACCAATCCTGGACACAATACAAACAGCAGCCCTTAATCGAGCCGCACGACAAACGCAAGTTACAACCAGCAATGTCAACTGCATCATCCAGCTTAAACTACAATCAACAGGGAAATAACAACATCCAAAGCCACCGCAGCAGACTGGTGTGAGCGGAAGAGGGCGCCGACCCGTGCAGAGTCCAACGAGTGAAGCCAAAGCCGGGACCACACTTCAACTGCCGCAGTCCAGCAACATCGTATCCTGAAGAGGGTAAAAGTAAGGCCCTAAAACAGGAAGCCTCACGGGGCTAACAACATTGGATTGGATTGGACTATTCTTCTTGTCATAAAGATTACCACACCCTTACAGGTAAGTTGAATATTTCATTAACAAACAAAAAAATAAAAAGTATTGGCTTCTATGTCGTCTTATAAAATGGAGACATATATTTATATATAACATATAATGGTAGTATTGTTACATAAAAAGATGGAAGTACTTGTTCCAATATTATTGGTGTTATTTCCAGTGGCGAAGCTACATGGAGACAATTGAGGCAATGCCTACCCAAAAAAAATCTCAGGATAAAGAATTATAAATAGGCCTACTAAAATAAATTTCTCGACCATAATAACTGTTGTGATTGAGAAAATCAGATGTTCATACAGGATTCTTCGCTCATCGGCCGCTAGATAGTGGCACATGTCAACGACAGAATCTGTCTGTTGTGCTCGGCCAGGGTAATGGGCATCTGTGGATGAGACAATTTCTCGCTTGCCTCTTCTGCCACTTCAACAGGCTTTGGCTTTACGACAGGGATTGGAGGGGACGGAAAATAGCGTGAGGTTGTTTGAATTTCTAGCAACCCCCTCCACGTCGCAAGGAGCCATGTCTCATGACCTGCTCATGACCAACAAAGAATATTCAAACTTTCCCTCGCTTGCAGTTAGTGTTGCCAATTTATGGTAGCTAGATCTAACTATGTTTAACAAATTTTCAGCGGCAATATGATGAAAGTTTTGCAATGTATTTTTTTTTTTTTTTGTTAATTTAGCCAGTTTTTAAAGTCCTCTTAGCGACAAGAATAAAAATTTTCTCCATTGATAACATATTTATAATGAATTTTTACTGCTGTTTAAGGACTTTGTCACAAATACAGTTGGCAACGCTGCTTTAGTCAGCGGGAAAGTTACTCAAGACCATTTTTTTTTTTTGAGAATTAAGTGTGAGTTTACTAGATTGTGCCCGAAATAATGAGCGAGTGAAGACCATTTTTGTATTTTTGTGAGAATTAGGTGTATTTGTCAGACTGAGCCTGAAATAATGAGTGGACCAGACTCTTGTAGTAATTTGTCGAGTGTTCTGAACTTACTGAAAAGTAAGTCATTTTCTTCTTGAACATACGAAGAAAAATGTAATGCTAAAAGCAGAAGATTTACCCCGAATTTAGATTTTAAATATTATGACGGCAAAGTATCTAGAAAATTTGTGTTCTCTTGGTATACGCGATTTTCGTGGTTGGCTGGCTGTTCGGACACCAACAAACTTTTTTGTTTTACGTGTGTTTTATTAGGTGGTGAAGAAGAATGGGCTTTGCATGGGGTAACTGATTCAAAAAACTTCCTTAGAAAAGCGGAGAAACTTCAGAATTCAAATAAACATATACAGAATGAAGAGGGATTCCATTTACTAGGACGTGGGGGAATAGGTCATGCTCTATCTGAAGGGGCAAGAATTCAGGCTCTTAAACATAATGAAGCTGTGAAACAAATTAGGCTTGTTGTTGAGAGACTAGTTGACATTGTATGTTTTCTTGGGAAACAGGAACTTGCATTTAGAGGTCATTTTGAAGGGGAAGACTCAGTCAACAGGGGCAATTATCAAGAATTGTTAGATCTTCTTTCTTTTAGCAGGAGCAGTACATTCGAGATCATCTCCAGTCTATGTCAGGCTTTAAAGGTACTTCAAGTGACATACAGAATGAGTTAGTTGAATCTGTAACTGATATAATTCAAGAGAATATTATCAAAGAGTTAAATTCTTCCGAATTCATTGCCATTCAGGCAGATGAAACTTTAGACATGTCAAATAAATCCCAGATCAGCATAATTTTCAGATTCTGCTCAAAAAAAGGTCCAGTAGAGAGATTTATAGGATTCTATGATGTTTCAATGGACAAGACTGCATCAGGCTTATCAGAATTAATTGTTAGTGTTTTGCGAAAGTGGAGAGTAGTTGACAAGATAGTCTGTCAAACATATGATGGGGCCTCAGTAATGGCAGGAAAGCATGGAGGTGTTCAGCACTATGTTAAACAAACCTGTCCAAGAGCATTATTTCTACACTGCTATGCTCACAAGTTAAACCTCGTTCTTCTTCATTGCTCCAAAACAATTAAATCAGTCAGGCTCTTCATCCATAATTTGACAGCATTTCATACATTTTTTAGCAGATCTCCAAAGAGAACTCAGCTTCTGGAATCTAAAGGATTCAGACTTCCACAAGCATGTACTAGCCGTTGGAACTTCCATTTCAGAGCAGTCCATACAATATTTTCCCACTATGATGATCTAAGACAAGTTTTTCAGGACATTTCAGAGAATGATGAAGGCTGGGATAGTGAGTCATACAACTCTGCTGTTGGGTTGCTTAGTATACTCAGAATGATCCATTTCATTTACTTGGTTTGTCTCTATAAACAAATATTCATTTACACTGATCATCTCTTTGCACTCTTGCAACATAAAACTGCCTCTGATGTAGTTCTGTGCAACACTGAAATAAAAGAAAACCGCTGCTGTCCTTAAAGACATGAGATCAGAACACACCATCTCTTCGTGCATTGAAAAATGTCACCAAATAAGTAGTGAGGTAAATGTTGATAACAGGACATTCCAAATGCTGAAAACGTTAACCTACGAAATTCTTGACACTTTGATTATGCAGATGGAAGTGCGTTTTGGTGATTTCGAAAGTATTAAATTTGTTGAACTTTTGTATCCAAACCACTTCATTGTGTACAAACAAAACAAAGTTGAACAGTCTTCTGAAAAAATACCCCTTCTTTAATGGAGAATGAATTGATTGACATTTATTCTGACATAGGAAAACACATGTCTCCTCAAAGACTTTTAGATTATATTGTCCTCAATGACCTGGAAAGTGTGTATGTGGAAGTGTTCAAATTAGTTCGTTTGTTTTTAACATTTCCTGTGACCACAGTTTCTTCTGAAAGGAGTATGAGTACTTTGAAAAGAATAAAAACATACTTGCGTAATACTATGACCAATGAAAGACTCAGCTGTCTTAGTACCATTGCCATTGAGAAGAAGCTAGTGAAAGAACTAATGAGTGACCATATGTTCAAGGATCGTGTCATTGACAATTTGGCCACCAAGAAAACTCGCCGTTTGGAACTACTGTACAAAAAAAATTTAAGGTAAGACTTTCTGCCTACCCACTCTTTAAATACTGGCTTCGCCACTGGTTATTTCACATGCTACAAGATTTGAAAGAAGCAATTTCATGTACAAACAGTAACGAAGTTACCACAACCTTGACTGTGAACCAAAAAAAATTCTAGCTAGCTATTTTGTTAAGTCTTGTATGGTTGGTGTCACTGAAATAATGTGTCCAGAGCAAGTTGATCATTTCAGTAACATTCATTTGTCACCAAACACTGTGAAGAGAAGGATAGGAAACATTTAGAAACTAATTGAAAATGAAATGGACGTAAACGTTTCTCAGTTCATAGCATATTCTCTGGCACTGGATTAATGTACAGATATAAATGACACGGCCCAGTTAGCTACCTTCATTCGAGGAGTGAGCGACGATTCATCTGTACACGAATATCTTCTCGATTTAATTACACTAAAAGAAAATACAACTGAATACGACCTGTTTCAGGCATTGAAAAGTGTAATAGAAAACAAGAATTTAGATCTTACAAAACTGATATCAGTATTAACAGATGGTGCTCCTGCAGTGACTGGAGAAAGGAAGGGTTTAGTTGGTCGTCTTAAAAATTATTGGAGAATATGGAACTATGTGAAGTTGTAAAATATTTCCATTATATTATTCATCAACAAGTATCATGGAATAAAGCTGTAAATATGGAACATGTGATGGATGAATGTGGTTGTCCATGCCTTCAACAAAATTAAATTATCAGCTCTGAAACATCGCAAATTTCGAAAATTTTGGAGGATTTAGAGAAGAAACATGAAAATTTACCATTTTATACTGAAGTCAGATGCCTTAGTCGGAGTAAAATGCTTCGTCGTTTTTTTCGACTTACTCAGTGTAATTTCTAACTTCATGATCAGCCTGGTATGTTTTTGTTTCTTTACGAAATAACTTTATAATAGTGTTATTTATTTAATTTTAAACTTATTACAATAATTTTAATTCTAAAACGAATAATTTAAATTCTTATTTCCATGGAGCCAAAGTTCAAGAATTGGAAGATGAACAGTGAATTAGTGACTGTGCATTTATTACCAATATGTCTGAACATTTTAACACACTGAATCGTCGGCTACAAGGTGACATATCTGACTTGTAAGAATGGAAACAGCATCTGCGAAGAATGGAAAGATCTAGACTCCCAAAATTAGCATTCCAATATGCTCTAACAGGACATCTAGATCGGGGACGACCGGGGCATCGATGGAAGGACCAGGACCATCTTCGCTAGGTTCACCGTCACAAGCCATTTTGACCTAAAACGAACCTGTTCATGATGATGATGATGAAAACCAGAAGAAAAGAAAAGGGATTGTGAGTAACTTTTCAGTGTACAACTTGTGAATTTACTTCCAATGCAATGAGCTCTCATATCACTAGAAGCAAGTTGAATGATAACAATATTTGTTTGGTATATGGCCTAAGATCTGTTGGTAAAGGTAGATGTGCAGGGAAACTGATCTGTTCTGTGTTGAATATTCCCCAACAACCAACAAAATTTTCTGTTAATAATAAATCTCTTCTTTCTGCTGTAGCAATGACGATTATGACGTCAGAAACATTGCAGCAGCTTTTGATGGTAGTTGGCAAAAACAATGGCACACTTCATTGAATGGCATTGTATCTACTACTTCATTTGATACTGGAAAAGTTTTAGATTTAGAGATATTGAGCAAGTTCTGCTACATTTGCAGCCCATCCCCAACCCCCCAGCATAATTGCAAAAAGAATTATGAAGGGTCAAGTGGGGGGATGGAAGTTGCAGGTGTAGACAAACTATTCAAGCGCTCACTTGGAGCTAGAGATGTTCATTACACCAGGTACCATGGAGATGGAGACTGCAAGGCTTTCCAGACAGTTGTAAAAGAGGAACCCTATGGACCTAAATGTAAAATTCAGAAACTGGAATGCATTGGTCATGTCCAGAAAAGAATAGTAAGCAGACTAATGAACCTTGTAAAAGAACGTTCTGGTAAAAAGCTTTAAGATGGGAGTGGGAAAGGCGGTCTACAAAAGCCCAAATTGATAAAATTCAGAACTATTATGGCCTAGGCATAATAGAAGACATCCAAACAATCCAGCTGCCATGAAGAAAGTCCTTTGGGCTACTTATTTTCATAATTGAACACGGACAGCTCTCCCCAACATAGTCTCTGCCTTAGTGGTCCTGACAGCTGGTGTAAGTATAACCATGCTGCCATTACAGGGGTTGTACACAAACATAAAAATTCATTGCCAGAATCTGTCATGATCACAATCAAGCCCATATTCAGAGCTCTTTCCAATGAGGACCTATTAAAAAAAGTGTCTTCATGGTAAAACACAAAATCTCAATGAGAGTTTCAACTCTGGCAACAGATCCCAAAAACAGACTTTGTGAGACTGCAGACATTGATATTAGGTGATCATGATGTAGTTCTGTCATTCAATAATGGTGTGTCCAAGCAGATAGATGTTTTAAACTTTCTAGGTGTGAGATATGGTTCATATACATTCAGTAGTCTTAGGAGCATCAATATGGAGCAAGTCAGAAAAGCTGAAATTGCAATGCAGAATGCCACCAAAGAAGCCAGAAAAGCAAAACGAGGAAAGATCAGGAGGACAAGGATGATCTAATAGCTGATCCTGATAGTGCAATACTAGCAAAAATTGGAAAACCTTTTGTTTTACCGGCAGAATTGGAAGTAAAATTAGTCAATTATGTCACTTCAATGCAGTCAATAGGTTTTGGACTAACAGTACATCAAGTGAGGTGGACAGCGTACAGGGCTGCTGAAGCTGAAGGAATCAATCATCCTTTCTCTAGAAAGAATGAAATGGCTGGTTTCTACTGGTGGGTTAACTTCAAGAAGAGATTTAATCTTGCTCTCAGAACCCCAGAAAACTCTAAATAGAGCTTCTATGGCTAACAGAGATCTTCTTAATGACTTCTATGATAAGACAAGAATTTAATGGACGACCTAAATATAGGAGATAAGCCTTCGCGACTTTGCAACTATGACGAGAGAGGGTTCATCTATGTTCTGAAGTCAGGCAAAGTCGTGAGTCAGGTGGGCAAGAAATACATTTACCGGCAAAGTTTCGGGGAAAGAGGAGTCACAACAACTGTCCTTTGGCGCATTTTACACCAAGACTTAAAATTCCACCTGTATAAAATGCAAGTTGCACAACTCTTTCAGATGGAGATAAGGTGTTCTGTTTGGCATTCTGCCAAACTTTTACGCGATTAATGAATCAGAATCCAACACTGATAAATAATCTTCTCATGAGTAATGAGGCACACTTCCATCTAAGTGGCACTGTAAATAAGCAGAATATGCGGAAAGGAAAGTATGTCCTACTTCTTTCTAATTTGCATCAAGGAGCTTCTGCATGCGAGTCAGGACTTCCTGAGGTAATTGAATTTTATAATTCAACCAAAGATGGTGTTGACATGTTCGATCAGATGTGTAGAACCTACAGCTGCAATAGGAAGACACAGAGATGCCACTTTGTGTGTTCTACGGTAAGATCAACTCAGCATGCTTTAATGCCTATGTCATACTATGCCACAACACAACATCAGTAGGAGCTCATGTGCAACCCAGGAAAATGTTTCTTCTCTCTTTGGGGGAAGCAATGATGACTCCATGGATGGAAAAGCGTCTTGTGATGCAGAACCTACCACGTCTCATCAGAGAAAACATTGGTGATCAACTAGGCAAAAACGTTACTGAGACATCAACCACGCTTCAAGGAGGAGGAATAAGACGCCAGTGTCATCTTTGTCCTCGAATCGAGGACCGCAAAAGCAAGATACAGTGCAGTGAATGTAAGCATACTGTTTTTCAAGATCACAAAGTTGCAATATGCCTGCAGTGCAAACGTTAAAAAGAACATTGAAACAATAAATAAGAGAGTGATTCAGATTCCAGAAAGAAAATGTTGTAGTTCAACAATGTTCAAATTTAAAAGGCTTATTGTTATCTATGGTTTAATTATCCAGGTATAATTAATTGTTCACTTCCTAATTTATCTTTTCCCTCTGTTTTTGATTAAATTTGAAATATTTCTAACAATTAAATTGTTTCTAAATAGAGGTAAAATAATATCATATGTTACACATTGTGTTCCTAGAACTGTACATTACTCATCCAGGGTTAAAGAACTAAGTAAAAAAATTAATATCATTTTAAGCCAATTATTTTTGTTACTGTTAAAACCCGAAATCCGTCAAAACCAATTTCAACTAGTAAACACTAGCTTAAGCAAATGTAGGTAGATAGAAAGCGAGTTTTCATAAGATCTAGAATCAGTGACAGGTTAGGTTTGGTTTGTTTAGGTTTTAGTTTGGTAAAAGCCTAAATAAACCAAAAACCTAAACAAACCAAACCTAACCTGTCACTGATTCTAGATCTTACGAAAACTTGCTTCTGTCCATCTGCAATTTGAAAACTAGTTTTTACTAGTTGAAATTGGTTTTGACGGATTTCGGGTTTTAACGGTAACATATACACATTTGTTTTTATTTAAGAAATAGTAGAATTTAGAATGAATTGTTTCAATTTTCCCCTCACCAGTCTGATTAATTTTTCAATTCCACTTAGCATGTCCTTTCCCCCCCCCCCCCCATGCATCAACATCAAAAACGAAATTTCTTGGTTTGCATATTAATAATACAATATACTGGAAAAATCATATCAAAGAAATAATCCCCAAACTTAGCTCAGCATGCTTCATAATTAGGTTGTTACAACAATTTCTAAACAGCAGTATCTTAAAGACAATATATTTTGCCTATTTTCATTCCATTATGTCATACAGAATAATATTTTGGGGAAATTCTGTAGATAGTAAAATTATATTCTTATTACAAAAAAGAGCCATTAGAATAATAGTTGGTGCAAAGGCTAGAGAATCATGTAGATTATTTAAAAAAAAAATTAGAGATTCTAACCTTAACAAATCAATACACATACTCTACAATAAATTTCCTCTTATGTAATAAAGAAAATTTTCCAACTAACTCAGCCATACATAGTATACAGTAAATACCCGCAGAAGGAATGATTTTCATACGCCATCATCAAATTTATCATGCTTTCAAAGAGGAGTATGTTACAAGGCGATAAAAATGTTCAATAGTCTTCCTGAAGACATTAAAAATCATAGCCAAAACCCTGCATTATTTAAGGTAAAACTAAAAAATTACTTAATATCTCACACTTTCTATTCTGTAGATGAATTCTTGACATTTCACAGTACTGTGTAAATATTATAATACTATTAAATGGTAAATATATTACATTGCATAAAATATTATTGTTATTAAGATATTAATTCTGTACATATTTCATATTTGCATTTTATATGTATTGCATTTTACTGTTAAACGTAAGAATTGGACATGTTATTTATTCTATGCTTTAAAGCAAATATAAGAATATTATGGAACGAATAAATCTATCTATCTATCTGTCTGTCTGTCTGTCTGTCTGTCTGTCTATCTATCTACTCAGCATTTTGACACTGTGCTTCTTACACTCAATGACATCCATTAGCCCACTTCTTCATTATTTCAGTGAACCACTCCTTTTCACTATCTGGTACTTTTTAGAGTGCCTTTTAGTATCTATAAATGCCTATGTACCGATTTTCATACTGAAAACTGCAATGAACCCAGACCCAGCAATGGATACATTATGCTTACTACTTTAGTAAATATCATTTACTACTTTAGTTACAACTAAAGAAGTAAATTGTGAATGAACTCCCAAACAGTTACTAAAAGAGTACATTACTAAAAGAGTAACTTACTAAAGAACTATAGTAAGAACTAAAGAAGTAACATTTACTAAAACAGTAAAAACATGTGTTTGATGCACGCCACCCTAAGGCCCATATGCACAGTCGAGTTTGAGACCGGTCTTGAGATTGTCTCAAGACGGCACAGAATTCGTAAGCATAGTCTAGTTTTCAAGACGCGCTTGAGATTTTCTAAGGATTTCGTTGAGACTGGCCAAGACTGCCAATGACCGGTCTTGGGACGATCTCAGGCAACTGTGAGGACAAAAATGGCGGCTATTTTACAGCTGATGACGATTTGGTCGAGTTTCTGAAGATTAGAAATTAAGATACCATTGAACATAAACCACGGTTACCAAGAAAATATTCGATAAACAATGAAATTTCGTTAGATTTTTACTGTGATGAGTAGTTTTAAAAATGCTACAGATTCACAAATGACACCGTCATCATAAATGGTATTTATGTTACTGGTACTATTGCCGACTGAAGAATCAAGGACAGGGCGTGATCTTCCTATTGCAAGAATTCTGCAACTCTTAACTGTCCCAGGATTTTAAGCAACAGGAGTATAAGTTAAAACTTATAATTACACAAAGCACTAAACATCCCAGTGTGTTCTTTGTTATAGCCTAATAGCCAAATTAGTTTCTTAGAAGTTGGTTAGGCCTATATTTTAATATTATTAGTACGAAATCAGCTATGTGTTCTTAAATAATATCTTATGTAACACGATTTTATGTAACAAAGAGTTATTTTCTCATGTATACTGGTTAGAGGTGACAATAATAACAATCGAAATACTGAACAGTTTAGATGAGCATTGAGAAATAGTGTGGAGGTCAGTAATGATTTTGATTCCATTACAACTTCCCAAGATTTGTGATTTGTAGCTGGCAATATTGTACATTATGTGACAGATTTTATTGTGAGGAAGATGTTAAAACGTATCACATGTGATGAATGTTGCAATCTACTAACCAAGTCAAATACAGTGCATGAATATGACCACACATATACATGCCCTTTATCTTTTATTTAATGTGTCAGCACAGGAGGGCTTATTTATGTACCAGATGTTGTTTTTATGATAGTTAAATGCATTGAGAAGATTTTTAAATTGTGTATAATTACTCAGGATAGCATTAAGAAGAAGTCAACCTCATACTATAGAAAGAAATGCGGTCCAACATTCCTCTCAACCAGAAATGTGCATGTAGATTCAGTTGCACTAAAAATTTGTCAAAGGATACAAGACAGTCTATTTGTAGATATTTCTGGGAGTGTGACTGATTATAACAGGCAAAAGGATTACAGACGTGGACAAATTATTAGCAAAATTGATTTTTTAGGACAAAACATTAGTTTGGTGTAAAATGTGACTATATTTCTCCATGTATAGTCTCTGGTCTGTTTTGTATATACTTCATGAGCATGTCTTATCAAGTGTTCGTGCTCCTGAAGCAAATGAGAATTAATTATGCTCGGTTTACACAGGAACTGCATTCTAGCTATTTATTTACTTTTCTCACACGAGGGAAAAATCTGTTCCTTTATCCTTTTCTGTTCCGTTTACTACGCAATTTCACTTTCAAACACACAATACAGGCAAGGTTAACCACCCTAGGGGTCCAAGGTTTTTTGGAAGAGATGGTGGGTGCCCAGGGTTGGAAGCAGGTAGCAGTGCCTCTTCACAATTGAAGTTGCTGTGTCTGTGTAAGGATGGGCAAGACAAAAGATATTTCTCCTCGAAAACGTGCAAGAATTGAGGTGTTATTGAAGTCAACAAATAAAACCCAGAGTGAAGTAAGCCGAATTGTGGGTGTTAGTGTGTCATATGTTAACCGGTTTGCAAAGAAACTGAATGAACAAAAGGGCACCTCACCCCAGCGAAAGGGAAAATGTGGCCGAAAGCGGGCTACAATAGAAGTTCTTGATCGATTTTTGATAAGAAAAGCATGTCAGAATAGACATTTAACATCAACACAAATTCAACGTATCGCTCAAGAGCATGGTGCAGAAATTACGGCAAGAACTGTGAGGAGAAGATTGTTTGAACATGACTTGAAGGCACGGCAACCCCACAACAAACAAAAACTTACCCCTGCCATGACGAAGAAACGACTTCAGTGAGCTAAATTATACCAGAACTGGACCATTCAGCAATGGAGTAAGGTAAGCAGATAATTTTAAAATAAATAAATAACATAATAATATAAAATCGATAACATTTAGGAGGAAAACGTAGAAAATAGGCAGCTAATTTGAATCGCCATTTGGTTTTATTTTACAACAAATGTCGATTATCTTTTTTCAGGTTGTGTTCAGTGATGAAACAATAATTTATGTAGAGGATGAAAGCCCTCAATATGTAAGAAGAAGCCCAGGAGAAGCGTTCAAAAAGGAATGCATCGTGCAACATGTGAAATATCCAACTAAAGTGATGATCTGGGGGGCTATTTTGGTATACGGACCAGGAAAAATACATGTTGTAGAGGGAAATATGAACAGTGCACAGTACAAGGAGGTCATCAGAGACTGTTTAGTGCCTACATTAAACGAGTGGTTTCCTTCTGGAGATGGAATATTTATGCATGATGGTGCACCTTGTCATCGATCAAAAACTGTGAGTGCTGAACTTGCTTCATTGGACATTCCTGTGCTTCAATGGCCAGGCAATAGCCTGGACATGAACCCTATAGAGTCTTTGTGGAATGTGTTAAAAACTAAAGTGAAAGCGAGAAAGCCTACCACTAAAGCTCAATTAATAGAACATACCCTTTCAATTTGGAGAGAAGATGAGGAATTAGCAATTTTGTGTAGAACTTTGGTTGAAGGGATGCCACGAAGAATAGAGGCTTTGATTGCAGCCAAAGGGGGTCACATGAAATATTGAATTCTTAGGATGTATGAAAATATCAGTAATCACACCTAAATGTACTTAGCTTCAATGAAAATAAAGAATATTTAAAAAAAATGTCAATTTTGCTAATAATTTGTCCACGTCTGTATATTCTTAGTAACATACTGAGTCTAATTCCACCAAGAAGATGGAATGTTGCTCAGCCATTGAAAAAGCGCAAAGATTCCAATGTTTACTACTTCCCTAATATAAACTGAAAAGCGCACAAATGTGGATTGTTTCAACCTTAATTAGTTTGCATTTGCGTAGTCGCGTATTGCTCTTAGTCTTTTTGTGCATAGTTCTATGTGGTAGCGTTCACAGACTTCACTACACAATTCACACACGCATGCTTGATACGTCTTGTTGGTACATATTAGGTGATGGAAGCCGTGGATTGCCAGTCTTGTCACGACGTGCCGCACTTCGAAATTTGGGGTCGTCCAAGTTCGGTCTGTCATGGCTCCGGTGCCGTAGAACTCAGGCCATACTTCTTCTCTTTTCCTCTCCATGACCTTCATTTGGTTTCCAAAAGCCTTGGTGTGTTGTAACAAATACCGAAGTTTGATGTCTTCTATTAGGAAAGGTTCTCTTGCTACGAGATATATCAATCGTGATCTAGTTGTTTTTGATAGTCCAAGTGCTCTTTTTAGACATATTGATTTTACCTTTTCCTCAACACATGAAATGGACGTTGCATTCGCCAGACGGAAAAACAAAAAACGAGATAGACTGTCTTATGTGATAGACTCCAGGATATAAAAGACATACAAGTGGAAAGCAACTAAAGTTCAGTACCGACCATAGGATGGTGAAAGCAAGCATAACAACGAAACGAGAAACAAGATATAGGAGGAGACCCAACTGCAGGTAAGTGGAACGGCTAGATGGAGCAGAGCTTAGTCGACAGATACAAGAGAAGATAACAACGAATTTTATCACAAAGTCAGAAGTGCAAGAGTTGTACAACACAGTAGAAGAATGCATAAAACAGGCAACTGAGGCGACAGCGGAGAAACCTGGAAATAAGACAAATAAAACCAAACTAAGCCCAGAAACCATAGAACTCATAGAAAGGAGATCGAAGCTACTGCAAACCAGGAACAACTTAGAGATTAACAGAGCAGAATATGCGCGGCTGGATAAACTAACCAAGAGGGAAATAAGGAAGAACATACGGAGATACCGATCTGAGGTAACTAAACAAACCCTAGAAACATCCAAATCAATAAGACAGGCAAAGCGAAACCTGAGCAAAGGCAAACAATGGATGCTTGGAACAAAGGACACGGCAGGGAACACTATAAAAGCTAAAGGAGACATATTGAATGCAGCTACGGAATTCTACAAACTCCTCTACGCAACAACCATACCCAGAAACAACGCGCAAGGGCACGACCCCTCAAACACACAAATCCTACCTATCCTGCATAGTGAAGTACGAACTGCCATCAATGAACTGAAAAAAGGAAAAACACCGGGGGAGGACGGGATACAAAACGAAGTATTAAAAATAGCAGAACCACACATTACACCCATAATCTCCCATCTATTCACTAAAATCCTAGAGACAGAGGATATCCCAGACCAATGGAACACAAGCACGATAATATTACTCCACAAAAAAGGCACTCGGGATGACATAAATAACTACAGGCCTATAAGCCTTATGTCGATCCTATACAAACTGTTCACGAAAATAATTGCCAGAAGATTGACAAAAGTGTTGGATGAAAAACAACCACCAGAACAGGCAGGCTTTCGCAGAGGCTTCAGCACAGTAGACCATCTACAAACGATAAATCAATTGATCGAGAAAGCAGAAGAATTCAACATGAACATTTATCTTGCCTTTATTGACTATAGTAAAGCCTTTGATTCTGTTGAACATTCGAATATAGTACAAGCACTAACAACACAAGGAATTGAAGCAAAATATGTGCGAATACTACAAAGGATCTACAACCAAAGCTGCGCCAAAGTCAAAACTGAAATAGAAGGAAAGCCATTCAAACTGGAAAGGGGAGTTCGTCAAGGGGACCCAATATCACCCAAGTTGTTTACGAGCGTGATGGAACATATATTCCAGAAACTGAACTGGAACGAAGACTGGGGTATCAACATAAACGGAAGTTATCTAACAAACTTACGATTCGCTGATGATGTGGTCCTATTCAGTAAAACTCCAGGGGAATTACAAACAATGCTCGAACAACTACATGAACAAAGCAAAAAAGCTGGTCTCACACTAAACAAAACAAAAACCAAACTAATGTCAAATGGGCCACAAATAGCCATACTAATAGATGGAGAGACATTAGCATATGTGAACGAATATACATATCTGGGGCAACTGATTTCATTTCAAGACAAAATGGAAAAGGAGCTGAGACGGAGAATCTGCCTAGCCTGGAAAGCGTTCTGGGGCCTCAAGTTCATACTCCTAAACAGAAAGCTAAGCCGGAAAATAAAATTTCACACCCTAGAAACATGTGTATATCCAGTGCTATTATACGGATGTCAAACATGGTCGCTAAGATCGGCATTGTAGGCGATGTGCAGAAGATCACAGTTTTGATATTTGTCCACAGGA
The DNA here is from genome assembly GCF_040183065.1 of Periplaneta americana. Classification (NCBI taxonomy): domain Eukaryota; kingdom Metazoa; phylum Arthropoda; class Insecta; order Blattodea; family Blattidae; genus Periplaneta; species Periplaneta americana. The sequence goes on along the minus strand of NC_091129.1, from coordinate 23,899,840 downwards.
AAAGACTGTATGTATCAACTGCTTGAAATTTAACACTAAAATGTCCAGTAGGAAAAATTCTGAAATGTGCGCCACTAATCATGATGCTACTGACACTAACTGCCCTGCATACAAGAAAATTGTGGAAATTATAACTTCTAAAATTAATTATGGCTAGGCTAACCATCTTCAATCAGAACGTGCACAAATCATTAGTTCCAACGCACGATTCAATAACTACCTCAGACTTTCATTCACCGGTTATCGATACTGACATTAAAATGCTTTGTGTACAGGAACCTAATGTTACGCAAAACCGTGTGGCAGGCTTTGGTCCTGGCTGCAATTTGTACATCGGTACAGGAATAAGAAGTGACACTAACAATGAAAGACCTAGAGCAGCTATAATTACAAAATACTCACACGTACTACACCTACCTCAATATTGTACACCCGATTTGGTTTCAGTTTGTGTGAACTGGTGTGGAATTGAAATTTACATTTGTAGTGTTTACTGCAAACCAGGGCGTGATCTGACTGTTGAACTTAACGATCTTCAGCGTGTATGTGAGAAATTAAAGGGAAAACCTCTGTTTATCACAGGGGACATCAATTCAAAACACTGTGCATGGGGCAGTCCAGTGGATGATGCTCGGAGTAAAATGTTCTATGATCTTTTCTATGCTCACAATTTAGTTATTCTTAACGATGGGATTATTCCAACATATAGGTGTAGCAACTCCAGCAGCTTTTTAGATGTTAGTGTTTGTATCACCAACCATCCAGCCAGTTCTTTTGAGTGTCCCCAATACAAGAAAATAGTCATCACAATATCCAAAATCAACTATGGGTGAACTTACCATTTACCAACAAAACCTGCACAAATCACTTACGCCTACTCAAGAACTGGTTCATAACGCAGATTTTTCATCCAGTACAATAGACAACAAAATTAAATTACTTTGTGTTCAAGAACCCAATACCAAACGAAACCGTGCTTCTGGATTTGGCTCTAATACCTTCATATTCGAACATAATAATAATGAAACTGTAAATAATCAGGGCAATAACATAAGGGCAGCAACAATAACAAGACACAATAATGTTATAAATCTTATTCAGTACTGCACCCCTGACAGAGTAGTGGTATGTGTTGATCTTTTCGGTCAAGATATATATGTCTGTAATATCTATTGCGACCCGGACTGTGACTTCACGCAGATACTGAATGAGTTGGAGGCTATTTGCTCAGATCTTAAGGGAAAACATCTGTTAATTGTAGGGGACATCAATGCCAAACATCATGCTTGGAATAGTCCTGTTAGCGATTCTAAAGGAAAGCAATTCTTTGATTTCTGTTGCTCACACAATTTAGCTACCCTGAACACTGGCAACAAACCTACCTTCAGACGCAACAACTCCACTAGTTTCATCGACGTGAGTGTATGTAGTCATTCTCTAACACCGTTCATCGTAGAATGGAAAGTTAGTGACTTTCACACAATGTCTGATCATGAATTAATCATAATCGACATAAAACTACAACCAAAGTTATATACTAATGCAGGAAGTGCACGCATTTACAAAACCAACAACGTCAAATGGTCGCGATTCCAAAGAGCAGCACGACTCAAACTGCGTCGAACATCCATAAACATTAATAATAGCAACATGCCGGAATCACTTAACTCAGCTATAGAACAACTGACTAGAAACATAACAGAACTATGTGAAGCTCATCTGCCAAAGAAATCTCAAACCGCGATCAAAAACTACTGGTGGACCGCAGAGTTAAACATAATGAGAAAACGAGTGTTAGCCAGCCACAGACGATACAAACGATGTAAATGTGAAACGCTTCGAATTAAATACGAGCAATTTTACAACAACATTAAAACTGATTACAAAAACAAAATTTTGCAGGCTAAAACTAAGGCATGGAAGGAGTTCTGCTCATCGCAAAGTCCACAAAACCCATGGGGGATAATTTATAAAATGTGTCGAAAACCCGAGAACTTCACCAGATCACTCAATACTATCCAAACCGACAACGGGTTTACCTCTAATACATACGAAACAGCTAGTGTCCTAATCAATAAATTCTTTCCTGATGATTCTATAGACACGGATGTGCACAAGCGTACCAGACTTGAATCCGAGCTGTCACCTGACACGGAAGATGAACCACAATTCACAGCAGAAGAGGTAGAGAGGGCAATAAAAAAATTGAATGATAAAAAAGCACCAGGGATTGATGCAATCTCTGCCAATATAATTAAAAATGTACATACGAGCTGTGCTGATCTCTTTGTGAGTATTTTCAATAAATGTATGTCATTGCAAGTCTTTCCTGACTGCTGGAAAATCGCAAATGTTAAAATAATACCAAAACCGCACTGTCATAACCTAACAGCAAACGCCTATCGGCCCATCTGTCTGCTACCTGTTATGGGAAAACTCTTGGAGAAACTTATTATAGATAGAATTATGTATAACTTGTATAATACAAATATGTTAAAAGGGAATCAATATGGGTTCACACCGCAAAAATCCACAGAAGATGCAGTGCTTCATGTTGTGAACTGGGCAAATCGAACTCTAAAACGTCGGCAGTTCGGATTACTTATATCACTGGACATTTCGGGGGCATTTGACAACGCTTGGTGGCCTAAAATTATGTCTCAACTGAAGAAAAAAGGTTGTCCTAGAAACCTATATAACCTAGTCAAAAATTACTTTAGCAAACGCAAAGTACAACTCACGATAGGAACTACTACTGTAATGAAAGACGTTAATAAAGGATGTGCCCAGGGTTCCTGCTGTAGTCCAGGGCTTTGGAATATCTTATATGACGACCTGCTACAGATGGATCTGCCAAATGATTGTCAATTAATAGCATATGCTGATGACGCTCTCGTCCTAATAACAGCTGACAATATAAACTGTATTGAAAACAAAGCCAATGAAACGCTGACTTCCATATCCAAGTGGGGAAAAGACAACAAACTGCAGTTGAACCCTCTTAAGACAAAAGCCTTGCTGATTACAAGGAAAAGAAATTACGACCTACCACACATACAGATGGACATGAAGGATATCGACATAGTAGAGACACTCTTGTATTTAGGCGTCACTCTCGACAAACGTATGTCTTTTAAGGCACATATTGATTCACTAGTCACTAAATCACACCAGTTTCAATCTGCTTTGCATAGGGCCACCAGACCAACCTGGGGTCTTAGTCCAGATATATTGCGAACAATATATCATGGCGCTTTCGAACCATTGATATTATACTGTGTCTCGGCATTTCAAAATATACTTCACAAAAAGTGGGTTCAAAATAAATTAATACAAATCCAGCGTGGATTCATTCTACGAATCACGAAGGCTTACAGAACCACATCGACAGACGCAGCCCTAGTGATCGCGGGTATACCACCACTGTTTTTAACAGCCATGGCTAAAGCTGAAATCTCTAATGTGAAAAGAAATGGGATATTTATAGAACAAGAATCATATCATGAGGTGGAAAAAAGATCACATTTTCAATTAACTGGTCATCCGAAAGATTTTCACCATGCATCAAATACATGTACAGATCGACATGAATACAACATCTATACTGACGGCTCTCGGTTGCAAAAGGAGAACGACGTCACCTTGGTGGGCTGTGCTTTTGTTACCTACTACAACACTACTGAAGTCCACTCTGCCACGTTCCACCTGGCGCCCATGTGCTCCGTGTTCCAAGCAGAACTCTTTGCCATCTTGCAAGCAGTGAAATGGAGCATTACCAACGGGATTGCCTCATGTATTCACAGCGACTCTCAATCTGCCTTACAAACCATTGACGATAAATACAACTTGCATTCCATAGCCATCGAAATTAGATCCCTAATACTTAAATTTGAAGGTCGTATTTGCTTAATGTGGGTGCGCGGCCACACAGGTACTGAAGGAAACGAAAGAGCGGATACATTAGCGAAGCAAGCAGCCTCAACCAACTCAGAATATAAATATTCCACCTGTCCTATTTCGTACATTAAGCAGAAGATCAAGCACACAACTACACTCAAGTGGAATACATACTGGAACTCTAGTGTTAAAGGCTCTGTGACCAAGAAATTATTCTTTCCCAATGTACAAGACAGACTATGTTGCAGCAGTTCTCAACCGACTTCTTTTACACTCAATTTATGACCGGCCATGGAAAATTCGGTTCCTACTTTGAAAGATTTAGGATCAAAAGTGCAGAAGAATCTCTGTGCATATGCAAAGACAATCAGACTGTTGAACATTTGATTTTTCACTGTCCAGTGTTCGAAAGGAAAAGACACTTTTTAAGATATCATATCTCGGACTGCAATTTAAATTACTGCACACCCCTTTACCATTTTCTTAGAAAAAAATGTTGTTACAAACAATTCACAGAGTTTATACACCACATCCACGCAAGACTGTAGCTGTTAATTGTATATAAATTAATGATGTTATAAAATCCTAATGCACTATGTAAAACAAGGTGTCTATCTTTGGGACATAATAATAGTAATAACAACAATAACTATGTTTGTATTATAGATTTTACTATTATTGAGTATTTGATGACAGGTATATAGTTTGTAACCATAAGTAATTTTTTTTTTTGTTTTTTTTACTATCGCAAACCAACTATATAATAAGTGTTTTATTTGTAACTACGCCAATTCTGTGCATTATCTCATTAATATTGCTTAAAATTATGTATAAAATCACAAATTAATGTAATAATCTTGCAATTTCTCTATACCTTCGATTATAATTTCTAATTTTATTTCATTTTGTTTTAACTGAAAGTAATTATTGCATAACGTATTTAGTATTGTTTACTGTCTCTTAATTAGTGTATTTATATTGTAACTATGATTCACACCTACTATTAATTCTTTAAAATTGTGTATTATCACTACATAATGTATTTCACATGTAACAAACTACAACCCTAATATACCAAAGGTAAAATAGGGTTTCAATATTTGGATAACAATAATAATAAGATCACAGCAAAAGAACAAACTTCAAATATGTCAACGTAAAATGCAGTGCAAAATCTTAGGAATATCCCTGCGAGACAGGATACCAAACACCACAATCCAACAACTAGTACAGAAAACAGACGTCGCACAAACAGCCACACAAAGCAAATGGAAGTGGGGAGGACACATTGCCAGACTACAAGACAACAGATGGACCTACAAAAGTACTGTTTGGGACACACGGATTGGGCAAAGGACGCAAGGCAGACCAAGACGCAGATGGGAGGACATCTTCAAAGATCACGCAGGGCACCAATGGTCACGGATAGCAAGAGACAGAGAAGAGTGGAAGTCGCTAGGCAGACAACTGAGCAACGACTAGAACAGCAACATGCAAGCATCATTGTTTGAGGGAAGTTTAATAAGAGAACAGTGAAAAGTGTAGTGTCAAACAACATTATACCTAACGAACAGCATTGAACCTAACATGGAGTAGCTCGCCAAGTTAGGAAAACTGAGCTAACCCTACCCAAGGGTAGGAGGCCTTTGCCCTTCATGGGACATATTGGGCTATTTCATTTCATTTAATGCATTTAGGTTACTTTCTGTCAGATGAGTCCATATAACCTCAATTCCTTAGCATAGTATCGGCATGATTTTGGCCTTGAATATGTTTAGGGCTGTTTCTAGGCTGAGTAGTCATATATTTTTTATGTAGTGCATTGCCATTACTGCTTGGGCTGTCCTCTCTGTCACGTGTTTTGTGAAGCATTTGGCGGTTGGCTCCAATATCATTCCGAGGTATTTAAAGTCTGGTGAGATTTTGATTTTTTTGCCCTCTGCTGCTGATTTCAGCAGCTGCGGGTGCTTTGCCCCATTTCTAAATATCATCACTTCCGTCTTTAGTATGTTTATGTGGAACTCGTGTTTAGTGCACCATTCGTCTATTTTCCCTATTGTTTCCTGGAGCTTCTGTATGTCAGTTGATCTGACGACTATATCATCTGCATATGCATAAATGTATACGTCTTCTTCTTTCTCTGGGATACGTAGGACTTCTTCACTGGCATACTACTTCCTTAAAGATGGTGAAAAAGTTACGATCTGCAAGGGCTTCTTTCTTAAAACTCTAACAGCCTTACTAATAAACTGTGTATAGTTTTTATACGAAACTTATGCAGAGTTGGGACAGAAAACGTTACTAATAAACCATGCTCAGTGATGGATCTATAAACAGCCTGTGACTATACATGGGAACTGTTTTGTAGTAGTTATATACACGAAAAACCTTGTTTAAGCTACAGTGACTGTATACAGACAGGAGCGACAAGACAGTGTATTCCTCATCTTTCACTGTTGCTACCTCTCGTCACTGGAACTCTCTGCCGCCTGAAGTCAAGGGCTGCCGAACATTGAAATCTTTCAAATCCAAGTTAGAAAATTATCTTATGACGAGTTGCCAAACTAACTTACTATTATGACAAGTGTTGTAATGCATGTTTCCACGTATTCACTTTTTTTTATGTTCTAGTGATATTTAACTTATTTTATATTTTTGTTTTCATATTTTCCGATAATGGTATATCTCTAATGTGACAAGTTGAGCTATATATAATCATAATTTTCCTTACTGTGTGTACTTAAAAATATTGTATTCATTGTATGCTTTGTACTTCACTATTTTATTAGTACTATTATTATTATTATTATTATTATTATTACTATTATTATTAGTATTATTATCATTACTATTATTATTATTATTATTATTATTATTATTATTATTATTATTACTATTCTTATTTTTTATCATTATTATTATTATTATTATTATTATTATTATTATTAAAAATTGTCTTATTTTTTTATACTTTGTATGCCTCATTTATTTTGACCTGCTGTTCACATTTTATTATGCTTTTTTCTTTCTTTCTGTATGGTATATATTATGTCTGATTTCTTCTTACTGGTTGTTTACATCATTCTTGATGAAGTTCATACTGATGTAGTGAAATGTGCTTTGCTGAAAATTCCACATTAAAGCTTTTGAGTCTGCTTGATCATACACAATTTACCACTTTTGCAAATTCGCTCCCTGAAGAGATATTGTTAAACCTAACAGAAAACTATGAAGCCTATTTTGATTTACTGTATTATTAACAGTATAGTTGGTCCTGTTCTATGCACTTTCGTCTTTCGTATTTTATGTAAACACAGCCAGACTTCGGCCTGGTAAATATCCTTATTAACTTATGCTACACGAAAATTATAAAGAAGATATGGAAATTCAACTCAAGCATTCATCAATAAGCGGCTATTTCCAGGGATGCAACTTCCACATATAACGAAAGCAGACTACTGTATTTTAACCATTTAAAAATCGCATCCCTATGTCAAAATTCTATATGGGGCGCAATCCTGGTTACTCACCAAGAAACAGGTATTAAAATTAGGAAGATGCCAAAGAAGAATGGAAAAGAAAATACTCGGAATAAGCCTGAAGGACAGAATCAGAAACGAAGAAGTACGGTGACGAAGCGGCGTAGAGGACGTGGTCACACTCGCTAATAGGATGAAATGGCGCTGGGGAGGACACGTGGTACGAATGCATCCTACCAGATGGGCACACACGGTGACACTGTGGGATCCAAGAATTGGCTGGAGAAACCGTGGACGACCGAGAACCAGATGGGGGGACGAGTTCAAGTTGCAGCTAGGAGGACTGTGGACCAGAATAGGACGCCAAAGAACACGATGTAGGGACACAGTCAACCAACTTTGAGCAGGAGCAACAACCAGTGCTAGTGAAATTGTGGACAAAGAACTAGGAATGTATATAGACCATCAGGTCGGCTCTTCTGATGGTCAAGACTTGAGCCACCACTGCCCAAGCAGGAGGCCTTGCCCCACTGGGGATTTACGGCTTTTATTATTATTATTATTATTATTATTATTATTATTAATATTATTATTATTATTATTATTATTATTATTATTATTATGTCAAAATGTCACGCGACGCCACTGGTTGCCATGCCTGAGTGTTATGGCAGTGTTACATTCCCCAAGTATTTGCTTAGGAAGCAATCATTCCCTAAAGTCCTTGTCATGAGATTCGAAGGATTGCACTTTTATTGTAAGAAATTCAAAAACTTCATGCAAAATTCCACTAACAAATTTGAGATTCTATAATCTCCTCCGTAAAGTATGTACAGAAGGCAATGGACATCCTTGCTTTAGCAGTTCCTTATATCCACATCTACCACAACTAAATTCTAGCTTTAGAGCTTTGGTAATGGTCACATTAATTGACCATTTCACAAACATGTTCGTCTTTGCTTGCTGCCTTCTTTGTAATGAAATAATCTGATCATTATTAAAAATGTTATTTACAAAAGTAAGATCTTCATGTTCAACACCAGACATAACGGTATATAAAAACCTAATGCATTGTATTGCACTATGTTTATTTTTGTGTAGGCCTAAACTTAATTCAGTTGTCTGTTTCTGATTTTATCATTTATATTGTACCTTTCTTGTAATCTAACACTAATATTGTATTCAAATTAAACCTAGCATGGAAGAAGATGCTGGAACCAGTGAAGATGCTGTTTGGGGAGCTTTGGCACAGACTGAGAGAATGACCAGTGAGGGTAGTCCAGGGCGCGCAAGTGAAAATACAACAAGGAGAAGAGATTGTGGCAAGGTCAGCGCAAGTGAAGATCAGTTAATAAGAATGCCACAGCCTGTTGGTAGTCCGGGGTGCTCGAGAGGAAGTGCTACAATATGGAGAAGCTGTGCGTTACCGACCGATGAAGTAGAAGCAGGTGACGAACAGTTAATAAGAGGCAAAAGGACAAATAGAAACTGTAACAGAAATAAAGTAAATTCAAACAAGGATATAGATACTGAACGAAACTACCTACTACTATCAACAATCCTAAAATTAGGAAAACTAATTATTAACTAAATAAGATAAGAAGACAGGCTTTGAAAATAAGATAGAATAACGTCAAGGTTAAAAAAAATTGAAAATAGAGAATTAATGAAGTTATTAATGTATTCCGATAGCTATATTAATTAGTAAAGGTTCAGAAGATAATTTGACTTTATAAATTGGTTAACTACTATATTTTAAATTCAATAAGAATGCATTTAAAATAAATTTATTAGTCATCATAATAGCAATGAATCGAAAAGGAGTGCATGCAATACAATGATGAAACTAAATTGAGGTTGATTATGTAAGCAACTTGTCAAGTTTGTGTTTAAACAGGTATGCGGTAGTCTTCATAGAAGTTACGCAAACGATTCTGCTGACAAGAAAATAATGCAAGAGTAAGGATTAACCTACATATGGAATGTACCCATTCAGCTATTTCAGGCTCATGACTTACAGTATGTCGACATCTGCTCACCTATTTGAAATAATAAGTTCTTATGTAAAATAAGACCTAAAAATTAAACATAAATACTGGATAAATAGAGCAACAGGAAAGATTGATTTACACTTGTTTATTGTAGAGTTAAATTAAAAAAAAAAGTATTAAAAATATTTATGGTAGTAAATTGTAAAAAGGAGCAGATAAATAAGGTTTAAAGTCGTAGGGTGCTATTCACAGACATTTCGCTAGCCCGCGCTACGAGCGTGCTAAACTAGCCCCGGCTATCGACTGATTACTTGTACAGGATTCATATCTTATCATATCGCTAACACTGGTTTAGGAATACGAAAAACATTAGTTCGCTGATCATCCACCGGAAGCCCGCACTAAGATTGTCTATGAATAACTTACTTACTTACAAATGGCTTTTAAGGAACCCGAAGGTTCATTGCCACCCTCACATAAGCCCGCCATCGGTTCCTATCCTGTGCAAGATTAATCCAGTCTCTATCATCACACCCCACCTCCCTCAAATCCATTTTAATATTATCCTCCCATCTATGTCTCGGCCTCCCTAAAGGTCTTTTTCCCTCCGGTCTCCCAACTAACACTCTATATGCATTTCTGGATTCGCCCATACGTGCTACATGCCCTGCCCATCTCAAACGTCTGGATTTTAAGTTCCTAATTATGTTAGGTGAAGAATACAATGCGTGCAGTTCTGTGTTGTGTAACTTTCTCCATTCTCCTGTAGCTTCATCCCGCTTAGCCCCAAATATTTTCCTAAGCACCTTATTCTCAAACACCCTTAACCTATGTTCCTCTCTCAGAGTGAGAGTCCAAGTTTCACAACCATACAGAAGAACAGGTAATATAACTGTTTTATAAATTCTAACTTTCAGATTTTTGGACAGCAGACTGGATGATAAGAGCTTCTCAACCGAATAATAACACGCATTTCCCATATTTATTCTGCATTTAATTTCCTCCCGAGTATCATTTATATTTGTTACTGTTGCTCCAAGGTATTTGAATTTTTCCACCTCTTCGAAGGATAAATCTCCAATTTTTATATTTCCATTTCGTACAATATCCTGGTCACGAGACATAATCATATACTTCGTCTTTTTGGGATTTACTTCCAAACCGATCACTTTACTTGCTTCAAGTAAAATTTCCGTGTTTTCCCTAATCGTTTGTGTATTTTCTCCTAACATATTCACGTCATCTGCATAGACAAGAAGCTGATGTAACCCATTCAATTCCAAACCCTGCCTGTTATCCTGAACTTTCCTAATGGCATATTCTAGAGCGAAGTTAAAAAGTAAAGGTGATAGTGCATCTCCCTGCTTTAGCCCGCGGTGAATTGGAAAAGCATCAGATAGAAACTGACCTATACGGACTCTGCTGTATGTTTCACTGAGACACATTTTAATTAATCGAACTAGTTTCTTGGGAATACCAAATTCAATAAGAATATCATATAATACTTCCCTCTTAACCCAGTCATATGCCTTTTTGAAATCTATGAATAATGTAGGGATTCATCTATGAATACGGCCCTTAATGGTTATTACGATCGGTTTAAACATGCACTAAAACCAGACGTAAGTGCAAGTTTGAACCAATAAATTATTGAGATTTGCGATAAATTAATTAGTTTAGGAAATTGTATATTTATTATGTATAACTACTTTTGTATATAGATCTTTTTGTTAAATTATTAAGTTTTGTACTTTTGTGAAGTAATATCAATAAATCTATTACTATACCTTCATATTGTATTCAAATATGTTTATTTTTATTTTGATTGAATTGTCTGTTTCTGATTTTATTATGTAGCCTAAATCATACATGCTTGTAACTTTTTATTTCTATTGTGTACAATTTTTCAATTGTCTGTTTCTGATTTCAATGTGTAATTAATATTTGATGGTAATTTAACACTAATTTGTATTCCACTGTGTGCATTTTTATTTTTATTGTGTACATTTCTTTCAAGGTTTGCAAAAGGTAGTGATGTGCATTCTTTAATCTCTCCTACTCAATTCCCATCCTCACCTTCTCGTGGTGCACCTGTTCTAACGAATGAGGCTCATGGCGGTAAAACCATTTCATCGTATACAGTACTGAGGAACTGCAGTATACACCAGTTTGTCCAGAAGCTGTAAAATGGCAGTCCTACCATAGGACTTGCCTCCTCCTTCCTTTCAAATAGTTGGAGAAACCATTATGTTTTCAAGTCTACAAATATAATTTTGTAACGAATACTGTGTTGAGTGAAAATCCTATTGTTGACGAGAGCGTTTGAGGTGAATTGTAGAAAGGAATTATTGTTGGAAGAATAAAATCCTATTGTTGAGTTGAAATAAATTTACAATATTATGCGGGACTTGAGCGCAACAAACGGAGTATTTTATAAAATCATTATATATGAAATGTTCAGGGACCGGACAAAAAAAGCATATTACTCGGGATAGCGTAATAAGCGGGTGTGTCTTATCGAGGTTCTACTGTATGCTTTTTTATGTTTGACTATGGAAGCAAGTTTTATTCCTATTCAGTGTAAGAGAAAGCCTTACAGCCTTAACTGTACAAGGTTAAATAAAACCTTTCATCATCGTCATTATATTTGCACTTTTCATCTAGTCTTTTTTTTTTTTTGCACTGCAGTCTGCCATTTCCTTGGTATATATACCTCACTAAAAACTTGCATACTGCAGTGAAAAAAATATTCAATGTAACAAGCAAATATAGTAATAGTATTTTTATGAAAGATTTTATGTAACTTCGCAAAATATAAAGCAAACATCCATGAAAACAGAACAGAAAATACTTAGCAAAGTATTAATCATGTTCATCATTGTTACCAGGAAGATTCTGCATAGGCCTGTTGTTTGTATAATTGCCGATTTGCAATAAGTTTACTGTGTAATGTATTGTCAGCATAATTTTCCAGGTACCATTCGCAGTAATTGAAATGCTATGACAGTTGACATGTATGCTGCTTATTTTGATTCATTATGACTTCTGTTATTGTTTTGTACTTCCGAAAAGTATTGAAATAAAAAAATTAATTAATTACTGGGAAAAATAAATATTAAAAATGTATTGGAACCAACATACTTTATTTTTCCTTCCTCATTGTAAAAGTGATATATTGATTTTATGTTACTTTTCCAGCTCAGTCTAAGTATTTAGAGATATTAGAAATGGGAGACCTCTCAAGAAACTTTCTCAGGTACAAAATATTTATACTAGAAGGTCCAATTAGATTAAATTAAAGGATGGGGATTACATTTCCAGAGATATTAAAATGGCATTTTTAGGACAAGACCCAGTCAGAAGTAAGACAATACACAATAACCAATGCCTCGAACAAGTACAAAATTTCAATTATCTGGGTTGTGAAATATCTTATCAAAATGAAAAAGATGTGAACAAGAAAATTACCAAAGTTACACAAATTCTAGGAATAATAAACAATACATTAAAAGCTAAATTAGTATAAAAATCTGCAAGAATAAAAATATATAATACACTAGCATTACCCTCCCTTTTATACGGAAGCGAGATTTGGACATTAAAGAATAAAGACATGAACAGAATCAAAGCAATGGAAATGAAATTTTTCAGGACAGCAGGATATACTCTTTTAGACCGAAAAAGGAATGAAGAAATTTTAGAACAATTAGAAGTACAGTCAGTAGAAGAAAAAATCAGCAGATACAAATTCAATTGGCTAGATCATGTAAGACGAATGGAAAATTCAAGAATCCCAAAAATTATGATGCAGTATAAACCTCGTCGACCAGGAAGACCTTTTAGAAGACTGCTAGATGGGCCCGAAACAGGTCTACAGAGGCCTAATTCGTGAAGGATGATGATGATGATTAAAAGTTATATCCATATCGCCTCCGCTTGAATATGCAACGACATGGCGGATGGGCGAAACTTAAGCTGTCTTGTCACCACTGTCTATATACAGTCACTGTAGTTTAAGTGTTATATCAACACCACCTACAAACAAAGCCTTGCAACAAAAATCTGAATATGTTGTGACGTCAAGCTGTTTGTGCCTAATGTTTAAAGCTAAGGCGGGAAGCTGGCATTTTTCACGTGTTTCTAGTTGAGAATATTTTATGTTTTAAATAAATGTGCGTGTAAAATTACATTCACAAGTGATGCAATACTAACATATTACAAGGCATAACGCCTCAAAAGTGCAGTGTGCCGAACTGTAGAGGCAATTACTTAAATGGACCGAAAGTGAGTTTTTCTCTTTTCCCACCAAGGAAGACCGAAGATTAAAATGGATTAGAGGTATTTATCGGAAAGATTTTATTCCTACGAAAAACTCCAAGGTATGTGTAATGTTAGATTACTGGTACCGAATTCTTTTCATACTAAAATCACATTAAGGGATACCAGCATAGTTTGCAAACTTAACATAATGTAGAATAACTCTTTTCAGGTTCTCAGCCAGGTGAATTGGAGATTTGCTTCCAAGTTTTCGATGGCTAGCTCTGCCATTTTCTTCAGGGAATGAAGTGATGTGGGACCATGTCTAGCCGGTAGGAGGAGGATCTCCTCCCTCTCCGTTCATTTACTCGCTTTAAAACTCTGCTTCTTTCTCTGGCCGCTAGTGTGCTGTTGTCTATGTGTGCTAACTGCAGTAAAGGAGGAATGGATTGGCTTTCCTCCACACAAACAATCTCGCATCTTTCTCACAGTTTTCTAGCAGCATATGAGCGCGCGCCGTTTAAAACTCGATCAACCGAGATTTTCTTATAGCTGTGAGCTTAAAAATGATCGAATCTTCCTTGAATTTCAAGGCACATATTTTATTTGGTATTTACTTTCAAAAGAAGAAAAATGTGAGGACGACGTTCCTCCCTTCCCTCCCCCGAGGAACCACCATTGTTATCGCAGACAGCTTGGATTTTACAGTTTTAACATTCACGTTCTATCAACTAAAGAGTCATTTTTTATGCTTATGACGAAACCATTGCTAATAAAGGTGCAAATGAAGTATGTTCATTTTTGCATCACTTCATCATGTGATATATGAATCAAAATGTTCGATATCTTGAGATATTTTGTGATTCAGCTTGTGGCCAAAACAAGAATTGGACTGTTTTTAGACTAATGCATTACATTGTGCATCACACTCACAGATTACACTCAATCAAAATAACTTTCCCAATGCGTGGTCACTCGTACTTAAGAGTCAATGCGTGGTCACTCGTACTTAAGAGTGTGATAAACATTTTGGGCTAGTTAGAGCTGAACTGCCAGACGCAGACGACTGGATCCAGGAACTACAATCAGCAAGACAAAAACCTTGTCCTTTCACAGTAACACAGGTGGATCAAAGCCTTGTTCGAAACTGGTCAGCACTTCTGGAGAAGAAATATCTTCGCAAGTGTCCCTTCACAACATGACCAGTGAAGGAAATTGTTGCAGACCGATCACATCCTAGATTTCTGAAGTACAGGACCACCTATAATGGAGCATGGGAGGACAGTGTAGTGAACACCCCTGGATTGCTACCACAAGTTGCTTCTTCACATTGCAGAGAGTTCATCTTACCAGAAAAAACATACAAAGGTAAGTGAAAGTTTTTATTGAAATAAAAACGAGAACAGTTATTGCAAACATTTCATGCTCTTAATATTTCTTTCTGTTCTTCTCTTTTTAAGTCCATTACCAGTTTCAAAGGAGAAGTACAAGGATCTTCAACAACTCAAAAAATTCTGTGGAGAGGAAGCAAGAGGATTCTATGAGAAATTGCCGAGAAAGGATTGATCGGTGTGAAAAATGTGATATTAATTCTGTAGTGCTCGGGAAAAGTGGCACAAGTCAAAAATGTTAATTTTACATTAGAAGGAAAAAAACTGTCTTCACACTGGTTAATGCCAATTTGATTTTTTTTTCTGTATGAATTATTCTAATGGGAGAAATACTTATGTCTCTTTTCCCAACAGATCAGATGTTCCGTAAGTTGTCAATAAACTAATAAAAAAAAGTTTGTGGAAATTGACTTACGCCACTTTTCCCAAGCATTGCAGAATTGATAAGAAAATTAATTTCATTCCATGCTAAGTTTATATAGTTAATGTGATTTCTAACAAACAACATTCACTCTTCAATAATGCAATATATACGGACATTCCCCATTTTTAACAAAACAAAATGTGAGTTTGGGTTCTATTTTTTTATTTAACTAATAAGGAATGTGTATCAAGGCTGTAATATACTGTTCCAGATATGTATATTTGATAAAGGTATAGGCTGAAAATAAATTCAAAAATAAAAACTCATTTTATAAAAAAAGTACAAAAAATTTAAACTTTAAAACCTTAATAAAGTCAAACCTGTTCAAGACGGAAGTGACGTGGTCCTAATTTTTTTTTCCGTTGTGGACAGGTTTCCGTATTATTCAGGTGTGACATTAAAATGGAATATTTTGTCATTCATATACGTGAAAAACAAAATGGCATGCCGCAAACTGCAAGAAGTACAAAATATTTCATTTAACACTCATCACATTAAATCAGCTTTCTGTCACTTATTACATTGGTGAATCATCTTGACTAAAATCTCATTTTCTGTATAAATATTATCATAACTCACTCAATAGTCATTAAATATTACTAAAGTTTACTAATCTCATTCTATTTAATATCTAACACTATACTCTAATACTGTACTGTACATCACTGCACATTATTAATTAATTGGACTAGGAGCCATCTATCAGAAGCCTTGAATTCTGGTTTATTTAATTTCTTTCCCAGTTCAATAGCTTGCTTTGCAGAACAGATCCAGAAATTGGCTTGTTCTTTGAAAGGTCATGAAGAACCCACTCCCACAACAGTACATTTATTTTCACATAAACAGTTGCTTTCTGGTTCCTTTTGTGTCACCAATATTGGCCGCACGCCACTAACTCATTATGATCTTTATTTTTTGAAGTGTCACACCTGAGTTTTCCACAACTGTACTTCTATATTATTTCACATAGACTTTGTTTCTAATTTTCCTTTATCTCGATAACTTTTACTTCATCACTTAATATTAATGCCACATTTTATGCACCTTTTTTTTTTTTTTTTTTACCTGGAAATCACTACACTTGCGCTAAGTCTAGCTAGGACAGTATACGAGTGTGAAAATCTTTGAAGGGACTCATCTGCCTTGTCAACAGGGTAATAAAATTTATGACCGACAGGCCAACACACCCTCGTACCCTCTAAAATTTTGCAAAGAAAACTTTTTATCTTAGTGACCTACGTATTTCGTATATTCCTTGAAATTACACACTGTTTCAAAATATAGTGTGTCGAAAATATTGTTTCTATTTTGAACAGTAGCAGACAGTTTCAGTTTCCGCGTTGGACAGTTTCCGTTTTATTCAGGAAAAATTAACATAATACATACAAATTTCGCCGGGACCAATAAATCGTTACAAAATAGATAGGATTCCGGATTATTCAGGTTCCGATTTGAACAGGTTTCACTGTATCTTTAAAAGCAATAAAAATGGAATTCCCCCTTTTTGCTGATAGCCCTTCATATGTTTTCATGATTCACAGTGTACTTTCACATTATAAAGATGTTGTCCATATTCTACCTGTCACTAATATTCATGATGAAGCATTATTCATCATTCCAAAAAACGTAATTCTTGAATTAGAAGGAATTGGTTTGAAGTACCGACACTTATTTCAGATAACAGTTCTCTGAACAGGAAAACAGTATCGTTCCTTAGCGATCCACCTGAACTGAAGTTAATCGGAATGTGTGGTCATAGATTGCTGTGATTACCTTTGTGAAATTTGACAGAAAAGAAGACTAAGAGAGGCCGTTATGGAGCTGTAAGGTCGTGTAAGTTGTGCTCCATTAAATCTGTGAAATATACTGGAATATTATTTTTAAATGACTTAAATTCTAGTTGTATACTTTAATTAACTTATGTAATTTACACTGATATATAAATCATCATAAGAAACCAAGATTTTACAGCAAATAATCGAAGTTTAAGTCTGTGTGTTAAAACGGAATGCAAACGGCGGAATGAGTGCGTGCGGTAAGTGCTACAACACAGTAGCTTCTACTTCTGAACTTTCATTAAAACCGAGGCAGACAATGAAACCTGGAGCGAGATCCATTCCAGATCTCTCATCCCGTCCAACTCCGGAAGAGCCAGAGGCCGTAGCTTCTACTTATGGACTTTCATTAAAACCGAGGCAGACAATGAAACCTGGAGCAAGACCCGTTCCAGATCTCTCATCCCATCCAACTCCGGCAGAGCCAGAGGCCGTAGCTTCTACTTCTGGACTTTCATTAAAACCGAGGCAGACAATGAAACCTGGAGTGAGACCCGTTCCAGATCTCTCATCCTGTCCAACTCCAGCAGAGGCTGCAGCTTCTACTTCTAGACTTTCATTAAAACCGAGGCAGACAATAAAACCTGGAGTGAAACCTGTTCCAGATCTCTCATCCTGTCCAACTCCCGCAGAGCCAGAGACCGTAGCTTCTACTTCTGGACTTCCATTAAAACCGAGGCAGACAATGAAACCTGGAGCAAGACCCATTCCAGATCTCTCATCCCGTCCAACTCCGGCAGAGCCAGAGGCAGTAGCTTCTACTTCTGGACTTTCATTAAAACCGAGGCAGACAATGAAACCTGGAGTGACACCGTTCCAGATCTCTCATCCCATCCAACTCCAGCAGAGCCAGAGGCCGTAGCTTCTACTTCTGGACTTTCATTAAAACCGAGGCAGACAATGAAACCTGGAGCGAGACCCGTTCCAGATCTCTCATCCCATCCAACTCCGGCAGAGCCAGAGGCCGTAGCTTCTACTTCTGGACTTTCATTAAAACCGAGGCAGACAATGAAACCTGGAGCGACACCGTTCCAGATCTCTCATCCCATCCAACTCCAGCAGAGCCAGAGGCCGTAGCTTCTACTTATGGACTTTCATTAAAACCGAGGCAGACAATGAAACCTGAAGCGAGACCCGTTCCAGATCTCTCATCCCATCCAACTCCGGCAGAGCCAGAGGCCGTAGCTTCTACTTCTGGACTTTCATTAAAACCGAGGCAGACAATGAAACCTGGAGCGAGACCTGTTCCAGATCTCTCATCCCATCCAACTCCGGCAGAGCCAGAGGCCGTAGCTTCTACTTCTGGACTTTCATTAAAACTGAGGCAGACAATAAAACCTGAAGCGAGACCCGTTCCAGATCTCTCATCCCGTCCAACTCCAGCAGAGCCAGAGGCCGTAGCTTCTACTTCTGGACTTTCATTAAAACTGAGGCAGACAATGAAACCTGGAGCAAGACCCGTTCCAAATCTCTCATCCTGTCCAACTCCTGCAGAGCCAGAGGCCGTAGCTTCTACTTCTGGACTTTCATTAAAACTGAGGCAGACAATGAAACCTGGAGCGAGACCCGTTCCAGATCTCTCATCCCATCCAACTCCGGCAGAGCCAGAGGCCGTAGGTTCTACTTCTGGACTTTCATTAAAACCGAGGTAGACAATGAAACCTGGAGTGAGACCCGTTCCAGATCTCTCATCCCGTCCAACTCCGGAAGAGCCAGAGGCTCTAGCTTCTACTTCTGGACTTTTATTAATAAATTCATTAGATGTAGATTCATTTTCCGGGCTGAGAGGCCGTGGTCTATTAGTTGGTTTTATACCAGACGTTTCGTCTGCAACTGCTGCAGACATCTTCAGTGGAGTGGTATCCGAGGTCGCAAGACTCTTCTCGGCGTACCTGAGGCAACTGATCATGGCCTCTCAGCCCGGAAAATGAATCTACATCTATAGATTCCGGCCGTGAAAGCCTACACTGCAAGAATAAATTCATTGCTAGCATCTTTCAATTTAATTTACACAGTAAACTTTCCGACCAGAATACAAGGGGATTCAGCTACTGCAATAGACAACATATTCATCGGAAAAGAAAAAATAGATATATCTCAAACAACCCCAAAAATTAATGGTCTTTCAGATCATGATGCTCAACTCCTAAGTATAAATATTAACACATCATCAAAAAAATCAACTAAAGTGAGATTCAGAAATATAAACAGGGAATCATTAAATAATTTTGAAATAAATCTTAAAAATGAAACATGGGAATCAGTATACAGTCAAAGTGATATGAATAGTAAATTCAACGAGTTTCATAAAACATTTCTAAATATATTTTAATCCAGTTTTCCTGTAAAGTATAAAATGAAACAATATGTACTCCTGTCCGTTGTTGTTACAACTGCTCAGGGTACGGCCATATACGTGTGGATTGCAAGTCTACAAAGAGATGCCCTCAGTGTGCAGAGGAACATAGCATTACAGACTGCGTCAATACGAAGGCAGCATGTGCCAACTGCTTGCAGTTCAATACAAAAGTGGCGGGAAGACCTTATTTTCAACCAAACTCCACCAATCATCCTGCAACTTCACGCGAATGTCCAGCATTTAAGAAAATAGTAGAGATTATAAGATCCAAAACAAACTATGGCTGAGTTAGTAATCTATCAACAGAATCTTCATAGATCAGTTATTCCTACCCAGGAATTGCTTATAAATGCTGGTCTTCATAATACAACACAAATTACGGTGAAACAAAAATAATGTGTGTGCAAGAACCCAACACAAGAAATAACACTGTTGTTGGATTTGGCAATAAATATAACACATTTTTTTCCACTAGAGATGGACAGCGAATCAGAGCAGCCATAGTGACTAACTCCAAGTCTGGCTTAAAAATTGAACAGCATTGCTCTTCCGATTACGTCGTAATATGTGTGCCAGTCTCTGGTCTAAATATATACACATGTAATATATATGTCGATCCAGAATATGACTTTGATGCCTTTCTAGATAATCTAGAATTGATAATATCGGAAATCAAACTGTTTCCCTGCATCATTACAGGAGATTTCAATGCCAAACACCATGCATGGGACAGTGACACAGCTTACACATTCTTAATCAAGGCACCACGCGAACCTTTACCCAGGGAGATTCCTCAAGCTTCATCGACATATATTTTGGCCATTGATGATTCTGTTGGGTTTGCATTTCTCTGAATTTTTTACTAAACAATTCCTGACTTTCTAAATTATTCTGTAGTGCTTTTATTCTAGATCTTTATGGTCACCCTCATTGAGGGCAGATCATTTTCTTTAAATATTTATATAGAAAACAAATTAATGCAATCATGCGAATATGGCTGATGGAAAGATGTAAAACAGATAAGACATTTATGTGCTCGACAGTGTGTCTTACAAATACCTTCCAGTGATGCAAATCAAATGTAGGCCTACTATAGTCTAAAAACCTGCACTTTCAGCTTCACTATCAATGAATTATCTCAGCCAAATGATGCATTCTGTTATGCATTGACTGAACTCAATGGAAGAATAGGAAGTTCAGAGATCGGAACTTGTCTCTTGAAATATGTTGAGTAGGTTCAACTGGATATAAAAGAAATATCCTTCTTTTCTGACACCTGTGGGGGCCAGAATAGGAATCAGCATATACTGTAGCTGCATTATTCTCATATTTGGTTGTCAACACATGGTAGGTATAACATGGTACATGACATGGACTGGATGTGCGGAAGCAAACTCTGCCTGTGACGTCCTGTTGTACATTCCATGTACCAGGGTTGCCAGTCAAACAGTAGTTTGAGGGTTTGAGTGGTGTCACGGTATGTTTGCCTTTTTAATATTGTTATCCTCTACATGTATTTGGTAAGATCGTTTCCGGTGTATCTAACTTTAGCTATTCTGGTGCGCATGTGCCCATCCACTTCCTCCTCCTACTTGAATGTTCGAGGGGAGGGGGATTGGGGTAGTGATCGCGGTTGGAACGAGAAAGTCAGTTGGGGACTGGCCGTGAGACAGATGATTGAGAAACCAGAATCAGCTCAGTTGGAGGGATCAACCAACCTAAATTTTGGTATTGGAATGTGATAAGTATATACCGGGAACTTGAGATTGTGGTTGTGAGATGGGATATGAGTGGGTCAGTAGATTCTTTAAAAGATATGTAAAAAGGAAATTGCTGTTGAATGAAATAGTTTGGTCAGTTGTTTGTTTTTTTCTAAAGGTTTGCTGTTATTCTATATTAAGAGAGATTAAAGTGTAGGGAGATGTTCTTGTGAGTTATTCTTGGAAGTTTCTTGTTAATGCCTTTTTTAAGAGAGTTACCATGATTAGAGAAAATGTTCTTGTTATTGAGTGTTGAAGGTTTTCCTGCTAATTTTTAAAGAGATAATTATAATAAAGTGAAGTATTGTAATTTGTGGAATTTATTTCCTTTTCTGAATTCATTCTGGTTTTTTCTTTTCTTTTCTTTTTTTTTTTTTTCCTCCTAAGTTTTTTGACTTAAATACTGGTGTAGTGAGGCACTATCACAGTGGACAGACCTCATGAAATTGTGTTGCATCTGTTGTTATTTTTAAATTGTTTCTTTTTTGCGCGTGTAAATAGTTTTTATACATTATTTCGTGTTTGGTTGCGATAGGCCTATTTCATTGCGAACATAAGTTTAATCATAAGGTCATTTGTTTTAGTAATAATTTCTGAAAAATGTTAATAGAAATACTGTTTATACTACATATCTCGGTAAAATGTCCTATGACCGTACTTGTATATTGCATAATTTAAATATAAATTTAATTTGTTCTAGAGACTAACATTATGACGTACTATTGAAAGTAGCTATTGTGAAAACAAATCAAGGAAAAAATACCTTTTATATGCGCCATTGCTACCTGCTCAAATACAACAAGGATTTCTGCTAGTGCGAGTATCCCTTTCCACAGATTCCCTAAACAAGATAAGCGTAGAAAAAGATGGAAATATATGTGAAAGGCAAGATTCTTTTTCAGTGAAGTAAATGTAAGAGCCTGTCCTGATCATTATGATGGAAATGATTATGAAAGGGATCTTAAAGCGGACCCTTTAAATTTGAAACCTAAAGAATAATACCCCATCTAAATATACGGAATTCCAAACCCGATTCAAATAATGATTCTGCAGAATGCTGGGCCCAACGCATGGAGAGAAGAAATAACAAAAAGATCCTAGAAAATGTGTTGGATTCTAGCTTCTCGAACAGGGAGAAAATTACTGTACTACAATTAATAATGAAAATAAACAAGTGTCCAGTAACTCCAGTATCACTGACACAGAAAAATTTATATTGGAAAATAAATTGTTGAAATCCGAAAATGGGATACTTTCGAAGCAAAGTACAAAGCTAGAAGAAACTTTGAGGGAATCAAAACTTGAAAATATAAATTTAGAAGCCCATATTAAGACCTTTGTAAATGAAAGTATTAAATTATCCTCCATTTTCAGTCCTCAACAAAAATTCCTGTTAATAACTGGATGAACAGTAACTTGATGAACCAGTCACATTAGAGCTCTCTCTAGAAAAGCCTATGATTTTATAAGACAACTTAAATATCCATTACCCTCTCCTCGAACATTACAAAGGCGCCTCTCCATCATAAAATTTCCCGTAGGTTTAATTTCTTTTAGTTTTGAGATCTTAAAACATAATATAAATAATATGAACAACATGAAAAAAGACATAATAATAGGCTTTGAATAAATTAAAGTGCAGCAGGGACGATTTCTCCGGGCATGCTATGCTTGCTGTGCAAGCCCAATATTTGCGTAGAATGTGTATTTCTCAAAATGGCGTTACATACATTAAATTTTATTTTGATTTTTGGAATACTGTATAGGCGTATTACCATACGCAGGTTCCACACTGCAAGTATCGCAGCGCTTGCTCGTTTCTCAGAGCTACAGGAAAGACGTAGAAATAGCGAGAATATGATGTGTGCGCAAGTGCCTTCCTCCTTGGTCCGTCCTAGGCGCACATGCTTCTGTTATGTATTGTTTGAAGCTCTGGTCCGAGAGCTACACCAACGACTATTTAACGTTACACAGAGCAGTATTGACAGCGGGAATGTGCTGAGATTTGCGAGTGCAATGTAATTTTATGAGCGGAATGCATATGTTTAACTGCTGCTTGTATTATTAATTCTTAACCATTAATTTGAAGTATTGCAATGAGTTCGGAATTGTGTGTTATTGAAACCTTATTATTAACCCTAGGATGCATGGCGGGGGTCTTTGAGGCCTTTCATCAATTTTATTACTCTCTTGAAAGTGTTAAAATATTACGAAATTGCACCAAACTTCATGTAATCTTCTAAAATATATCTAAGAACATGTTTTATGATCATTTAAGGAGATACATTAAGATAAACTGTTTAAAATTAATTTTTGTTAATGCTACACGTATAATGCACAGCGGGGGCCTCTCAGGCCTGTCCTGCTTTATATATTATACAGCTCTACAATTTTATGTTTTACTGCTAATATGTGAATGTTGACACTTCGGACATTTGTATCCTAGTGGCATTGTTGCAACATTTTAATTTTATAGTAGTGATGAAGCATCTGAAATCAGTCATACAGAAAATACTCCTTGCCTGCAAACATTCTGATCGGAAGTGACGGAACTCAGTGAAGTGAAACACTACCACCTTCTAACCGGGTGCTACTCATAATATTACAAAAATTTCTCCAGGTGTCATAAGAGGAATATTCGTCAATACCGAAGCATGGATGGAGTTACTTCATCACAACTAATATTGTAGCCTATTGTATACTGTACAAATCTGGAAGGACGCCGCTTAGCAGCCATAAGAAACAAACTTGGCGCGATGTTACAACCTTGAACTTATAAGACAACATGTGAAGCACAGAGTCAACAATCCAAACTACAGTAGAACATGAATGTCCTTCAAGCATTTGTCCGGTGTGTAGTCAAACGGCCCCAGGAGGTGGATATGGATTTCATCCAAGAATAATGCAAAAAAGAAGATGCTTTTTGTACCTACGTGACTTGGAAAGAAAAATTGCTCAGTGTTGTTCAAAATGTTCTAAGAATGCGTGCAATGAGCAAAGTGTTTTTGTTTGGGAAGACTGTTTTCAATAAAAGGGCATTGGACTTCACTTTATATAATAATAATAATAATAATAATAATAATAATAATAATAATAATAATAATAATAATAATAATAATAATCCGAGGCACGATAGTCCTTGAAGGACCATGACCGACCAGCAGGCTGCTGAACTCAGTCCATATACCGAAGAAGAGGTGGACGATCATCCAACCAGAATGGCGGTATCGTGGGGTTAGCACGATGATTACACCAGCCGTTACAGCTTGCTTTCATAACTGGATTTCGCTACCTATCATAGCTCCCCAAGTGCATCACAATTCTGGGTGGGCATCGGTCCCATACACTGGCCGAAATTTCAAGAGAAAATTTCTTTCCCCATGAGGAATCGAACCAGCGTGCATTTTGTAACGCGAGTCCTAAGCAGGATGCCTTAGACGACGACACAGCGCAGGACCACTTTATATAATGGAAATATAATTTCAGAACTTGTGCATATAGAGAAATTGTTTATCATATTTAACTACTCAAAACATATACATAGTGTATAAATTATTCTATTATAGCACTACATTGATTAACTAATTGAATAAAAATACCACAACATTGAAATTGAACTTAAAAGGTAACAATATACATTTAATTTGTAATGGGGGCCTTTGAGGCCCCCATTATGCATTGATGTAAGTCCAAGAGGCCATGCATCCTAGGGTTAAATCCATTTTCCCGAAGGACTATTCGAGAGAAGACAGACATTATAGAGAATATGTGCGCTCGTTCAGTGCAGCTCAATACAACAATGTGCATTGGTTGGCAGGGTCGAAAAAACTAAATAAACTGTTTTGTTGACCATGTTTGTTATATTATATCGAACTTCTACATCTGATAAGCGAATATGATCCATGACTCATGACGATTTCATAATTATAAAATAAATTATTTAAGTGGGACTGATTATTTTTATATTATGAATTGTTATATCCTCCCATCTTCCCCTATGAATAAAAGAGCAAGCCTAACTTTCGTAACTAGCATTCACCCCTTAAGTGCAGCATAGCATTTCTTATGACAACACATTTGAATGTTTTAGAGATGCACACAATAACACACACGCTAACCATTACTCCACAGGCAGATATTGTGAAAAAGCTTACTAGGCTTATATTAAAGTGAAACTTGGTAACCAGGATAAGGCCTGGAAGTCAAAGAAAGTTTGCCGCTATTGTGTTGAGAGGTTAAGATTGTGGACAAAGGGGAAGAAATTGTGCATGCCATTTACACTTCCTACAGTGTGCGTGTGTGTGTGTGTGTGTGTGCCAGTGTGTTTAGTCCTGGCGAAGTGTTCGGGCTATTGGGATAGAAGAGTAAAGGAAACCCTGGCCATAGCGGCGGAACGCGGTAACCTGAATCGGGACTCTGTGTCTCCAACTAAGCGCGGCGTGGGCACCGGCTATTAAATTTCTCAATGCCCAGACAACGGGCCGTCATCGGCAGACGACATATAAGAACTCGTCCGCCGAGCCCATCGTGAGACCCACGGTCAATCAGCCGAACAGCACAAAGCAAGACGACACGTCTGCCGCATTCACCCCACGGTCCGCACTAATAAGAGCCAATCAGTGCACAGCTCCTTGGCTGATTCCTACCTCTGGGACTATAAATTAAGGAGCTGGGTACCCTTAGATATCATTTAATTCTAAAGATGAGGAAGATGAACATCCTCGAAACGTCGGTGGATCACTAACTTATGACCTGGCTGGAAGCCCGAGAAAATTTGGAGTTATCAAATATTTAATTCACATCGATGGAGACAGACAAGAATAAAGTTGTACATAGTGAAGGAAGAAATATTGTTCCCAAAGTAACAGAGTTTTTTGATGCTGAGATGAACAGGAATTCATTTAATTTGCCACTGTGTCAAGCAACAAAACGAGCTGCAACAACAACTGGAAAATCGGAATCATTCATAAAAAAAAATTAGAAGAGAAACGAAAGTAGCCGACAGTAAGCAAACCAAATTATCCACACCAGGTAAAAACCGAAAAGTGAGCAAAAAAATCATATTGGATGACATGGATAGGTACATTATAAGGAGAAAAACTACAAGAGTACTACACACTAAAATGAAGTACCTACATTAAAGAAACTCTGCACTACATTGCAAGATGAAATAGGTTATAAGGTTAGTTGAGAGCACCTCAGACGAGTATTGCATTCTATTTACTTCAAATTTAGAAAGTGTCAGAATAAAAGAAAAATGCTAATGGAAAGGAATGACATTTTTAAGAGGTAGTAGTACCTAAGAACTTTGCAGGTGAATGATAAATTAGGTGAAAACAAGAGGCATGTGATACTTCCACATGAGATTTACATCCATCCATCATACACTGTTAAGAAATACTGGCAGGATGATACAACAGATGGAGTTTTGAATAGGTCATTAAATTTCTGAGTAGCTGTCATAATAATAATAATAATAATAATAATAATAATAATAATAATAATAATAATAATAATAATAATAATAATAATAATAATAATAATAATATGTATCCCAGTTACTAAATGTGGCAACGCTGAGTTCATAGTGCTCTCTCCCTTCCTCCCGTGCTTTCTCACTTGCTCCTCCCCAAGACAGCCAGCGCTCACGTAGTAACTCGGTCAGGGTTTGAGCTCGATTTGTCAGCCTATAGGTCGACTCATCTCTGTGAATGTCTGCTTGGTCTGACCTTATAAATTTCAACTTCATATGCCAATTTAGAGAGAATGGCCCATTCGTAAGTGCAATTTCACATTGTTTCAAATCAATTTTTTTTTTCAAAGTTCAAATTTCAAATTTATTTACAATTTACATTTGAAATGAATACATATGAATAGACACCCGAAATGAGCATATGCTCGTGCTCGGGTACAGTCCAGTGGTCTACATAAATTTTACAGGGATCAAATAATAATGCTGATGATAGAAATAATAGTAGCAATAATAATAATAATAATAATAATAATAATAATAATAATAATAATAATAATAATAATAGAATAATCGTGACAGAAATGATACAAAGATTGTAATACAAAAGAATTCATTAATAATAATAATAATAATAATAATAATAATAATAATAATAATACAGTGAAACTTGTGTAATTCGAATCTGAAGGGCATAAGAAAAAATTCGAATTATGGAAAAATTCGAATTAAAAAAATGGTACTGCAGAAGGCAAACTACAGGTGTACTGTATGTACTATGTATTACTATAACATTTCAAGACAACAGGGTATTATAATACAAGAAAATATAGTGCTGTATAATGATAGGCCTATTACATAAATACAGTACGGAACAGTAATTAGTAAACATTTATGCACAACACATACAGTAGTTAAAAAAACATACCTTACTAGGCCTTTGTTAAGTAGGATGTGATTTTAGTGTGCTTCTTTTAATTGATTTGCTGGGTTACTGTAAAGTCTTCCAGTTTATTTAACGCATCAAACAGAGAACCATGCACATTTTGGTGTCCCTCAATGAATCTTCTTAGCTCTTGGAAGTGAAAGATCGGGGTTTCGGGGTTTGTGAAAAGCAATGCACAGTGACCGTTATAACTGAGTACGGTAACTGTACTTTCGAGGTGAATGACACTTCAAGGGTTGTCAACCCGCACTGGGACCACTTTCTCCGAAAAGGAGATACAATGCATTCCCGGTTCCAGCCTCCAACCCCTATGGTCAGGTCAATTTGTTACAGTACTGGCTCGTTCCGCCTTTGCCACATTTCACTGTAAAACTCATACCCATTCTGGATTTTTTTTCTTCAAATTAAACAAAATTATGTTCGAATAAAAGACGATATTTATGCACTGTTTCCATAGGAAATTCAAGGGGACAAAGGAAAACTTCGAAATAAAGAATAATTCGAATTAAAAACGTTCGAATTACACAAGTTTCACTGTAATAATAATAATAATAATAATAATAATAATAATAATAATAATAATAGTGATAAAACAAAAATATTTACAATAATAAAATAAATACTAAGACGGATAAAATAAAATATAAAACCACTAGCGAGAGTTAACACAACTTAAATAAGCATATAATAACCGGAAAAAAATGACGAACTCGAAAATCAACAGAAAAGTTCATTGTATCGCAGACATTGCTGCCAATTCCATCTTGCTAAGAACTCGTTTTAAAAGATTACAAACTCTTCTGCATAGAAATACTATTTTAAGTTAGAATCAGGAGTAAGCAGTTGTATCGGAAACTTCTCAACATACAAGACAAATAGAAATATGGCATTGGAGAATTCTGCAACAATGTCTGGAACTCACGCAACATTTGCTGTGTTGATTCCTGGAAGTCTTCATCCTAATATTTGTGAATAATCTTCCCTGGACATGAAAATAACTAGTTACAAATCTCTTGTTTATCTAGAGTATCAAGCTCCTCCTCTTTATCATCATTCATCTGCCTGGTCTTGCACTGTGGATGTTTCGATATGTACTCGAGGTCATCCACCTTCTGAATGTGCCCAGTACTCTCTTCTCAATCCATATCCACCAGATAAACTTTTTGATCTGTTAAATTCAATGTCAGAAAAAGATGTAAAAAAATGTAAAATGGTAAGGCATATCAGACTGAATTTCTGGAAAAGATGCTAATCTTATTAGAGGAGATTAATGTGTCAAACAATGAGAGATGTCTGTCAAGGCAGATAGCAAATAGAAGCCAGTTTATCACTCCCGACAAAAAGTCTCAAAGCAGGTGATTACAGTTGTGTAGCTGGTCTAAAAGTTATATTGTGTTTAAAGTTTATCGTTGGTTAATATTGGACATCACAATGGGTCCGAAAAAGTGTGATAATAGTGCAGAAATCGAAGAAACAGTGCAGCGCGTCATAAAGAAGGTTCTGCAAGACAAGGCCTGGCTGGAGGTGCTCACCAACATTATACGGGATTCCGTTGTGGCCGAGTTGAAAGCGACCATCGAACGAAACAGTGGCGTGATTACTGAGGGCCTGTACTACGACTGTCGGATAAAGTTCTGGTTTAAACTTATCCGGCAGATGGCATATTTATCCGAAAGTTGTGTTGTGGTCGCATACTACGACTTTCGGTTATGTGCAATCTGGAGGCTAAACTTCCAGATTAGCAATCCGGAAGGCAGAGTGGCAGATAGGCGTTATCCGGAGGTTGGAACTCTGTGGTGAAATCAAGATGGCTGCACGTCGTACAGCTGGTGATTTGATGGATCAATTTAATTTTGAGACTGCTTCTGATGATGAAGTTCTGGAGCAGATGCTTCGTTATGTCAGAACAGCAAAACAAATTAGGCTGCGCCCAAATAATTTTGAAGAGTGGAATGACGAGAAATTTTTGAGACTGTTTCGAATAACGAAACCTACTACATTAAGTCAATGATCAATTGAAACATAACACAGATTGGTAAGTACACGGTTAATAAGCTACACCAGGGATGTCAATCAGAGCGTATATGCGCTACGAGAATGCTTGAGCCACTGGAGCACATAGACTGCACCAGCTACGAAAACGTGCTTCAGTGAGGGTTGTACAATGTACAATTGGCATTAATCATCCACCCAGCGAAATAAACTAGGACTTTTCTATCGACCTCTTGCTGCAAACATAGAAATTGCACCACTAGATTGCAGCTAGAAATAATTGATATTGGGAATACGTTGTTAAAACATGCATATAATAATCAGGATTTCCTTGCCTTTTACAAATGTTTGAGCCCTGAATTGAATCCTATGGTCCGTAAATTTGCAACTCAAATTATAACAATTTTCGGTAGCACATATGTATGTGAGCAATTTTTTTAATTTATGAAGCTAACAAAGTCAAGACTAAGGGCCAAATTATCTGATGACAGTATGCATGCTACGGTTCGACTTGCTACTTCAAATAACAGAGTACCAAACATTATAAGGCTGGTATCGAACAGAAATCGTAGGAACGATTCTGGCGAAACTTCATTTTGAAATGTTAATTTTCCTTATTTTCGCCATTACAGAAGATACAGTAGTAATTTTAATAACCAAGAATGTTCAGAAATCATTATGTGTTATGTTATTTGTAAAGCAATATTCAATCAATCAATCAATCATGTTTATTTGTCAGAATCACATTAGCGTAATTACAGACAATGGTCAATAAAAACACATTAAAATTCCAAGTTCATATGGCTGTCGGCTATAATAGTCTACAAAACTAACCTTGGTTGACTATTCTGATTAAACTTCATTTTGCAATGTTCATTTTCCCTATTTTCGCTATTACTGAAGATAGTAATTCTGTAATAACCAAGAATATTCAGAAATTATTCTATCTGTTATGTTATTATTAAGTTACTAAAACAGTACTCGGCTATAATAGTCTACAAAACTAATCTTGGCTGACTATTGTAAAGCATATATAAATTATTCAGCTATCAGATAATTTCATTTAATATAAATATATAAACAAAGGTGTAAAGAATTATTACATCTGGACACCAGATCATTTTCACTTTGTCCACCCCTGTGTCTTGCTCGTTTCTGTGTTTACGGAATTCCACTCCAGCACGTAAGCACGCGAAGGAATCGAACGTCATTCATGCACTCTTTCTTTGACATCACTGAGCTACACTATATTGGTAGGTACTGCATTAATATTTTGGCATGTGGTAAGGCATATCAGATTGAATTTCTGGAAGAGATGCCAATTTTATTACAGGAGATTAACGTGTCAAACAATGTAAATGCTGATATTACAAAGAGAATAAAATCACTTAAATGGTGGAAGTTGACCATTACAGCACAACTTTTGTTGTGGGACAAACTAAAATCTGAAGGATTCCAATATATTCTGACAAGAAGATTAAACCAAGATTGTTTAGAAAACTTTTTCGGACCAGTGAGGAAACAAGGTGGAAATGCAGTAAACCCAACTGCTATTCAGTATAAAAGGGCATTTAAGAAGATGTTCAATTTTGTTATGCGACAAACTAAAATCTGACAGATTCCAATATATTCTGACAAGAAGATTAAACCAAGATTGTTTAGAAAACTTTTTCGGAGCAGTGAGGAAACAAGGTGGAAATGCAGTAAACCAACCGCTATTCAGCATAACGGGACATTTAAGAAGATAAGTGGATAAGTGGATGACACCTTTATCATACATAGTGATACAACGTCTTCTGAATCTATAGTCGACTCATTTAATAAATTACACCATAACCTAAAATTTACATTCGA
Organism: Periplaneta americana; assembly: GCF_040183065.1. Classification (NCBI taxonomy): domain Eukaryota; kingdom Metazoa; phylum Arthropoda; class Insecta; order Blattodea; family Blattidae; genus Periplaneta; species Periplaneta americana. The sequence goes on along the minus strand of NC_091129.1, from coordinate 23,868,185 downwards.
AGAAGAATTCCAAAGAACAATTAATTTCCTTGATCTAACCATTAAAGTAAATAAATCAAAACTCATCTATAACATTTGCCGAAAACCTATGTCAATTGATTACACTATACATAAGACATCTAACCACCCACATTCACATAAGTTATGCAAATTCAGATTTCTAATCGACTGTCTAATAAATACACCATTAAGTCAGACAGGCTATACAAAAGAACGTAAATACATAATACAACTCGCCATAGACAACGGCTTCAATGAAAATACAATACAAAATTACATTCGGAATAGAATCAGAAAGCTAGGAAATAAAACCTTTACCACTCTGCAACCCACAACCCCAAAAAAAGATACAACACGACACCCCATGACATACATCGGAAAAGTTAACAATCATTTATCTTCCTTTTTCAAAAAAGAAAATACACACATTACCTACAGAATCAACAATAAACTAAGCAGTATTATTCCCAATAGATTGTGCAAAAAGAATAAATTCTCACAAAGCGGCATTTACCAACTGGATTGCACAAATTGCAATAAGAAATACATAGGACAGACTAAACGAAATTTTCAAATAAGATTCAAAGAACATAAATCAGACTTGTTCAACAACAGGAACAAATCAAAATTCGCCACCCACCTTATCGATTCTGGCCACGAAATTAATAATATGAAAAAAAATTCTAAAAATACTAAAAGTAATAAATGATCCACATCTCATTAATACTGCCGAGGAATTCTTCATCGTCAAAAATCACACCCCCAACAATCAATTACTCAACGAACAAATACCAAACCTGCGTAACCCCCTATACCATATAATAAAATAATAGGTTATCGACCAGTTATGTCTGGTATCTCCTCCTGGCTTCGCTCCCGTGCATCACCGCCCAGTCTGCAATGTAACGCCGGGTGAAACAGACCTTCACTGTCTGGACTCTATCAACTGTACAGTTTGTAAGTATAATAATTCAAAGTGCCTATATAGGCCTTTACACTCTTTTTCAAAATTTTAAATATCTGTTTAATTTAATCTTTTCAGACAAATATGCCTTTCACCGCAGTGAAACAGACTGCGAACTCCCTCCACCCTAAAAGACATTAATTAATACTGCAGCACTCATCATTTTTTATAACATTTATATTTTAATTTTAACCTCTTGACATATAGTGTAAGTGCATTACTTGACTGCACAAGTTTTTAACATCAGGCCATAGATGCCAACAGTTTCATATACACGCAAAAGTGAGAGATTTCAGTTGTCTATGTAAATAAGTGTTTTATTTTGTATGTGAACCATTTAACCTCAGAGTCATGACAACTATATATTTGTAAAATGCCTGCATGTGCATTCAACTACTAGATCAAAATGTACCTGATTTGTCCCTCACCTAATTTCAAAATTGTTTGCTTAAGGACTCACCTGAAGATGACTTTTTGTATAAGTCGAAAATATTTGTGATCTTTAAATTATAATATGATGTAACAGAATTATTTTCTGACTTCACATACTGATAAGTGTTTTGACTGAAAATATAAACTATTATTGGATTATATTCACTTTTGTTGTGGGACAAACTAAAATGTGAAAAATTCCAATATATTCTGACAAGAAGATTAAACCAAGATTGTTTAGAAAACTTTTTCGGAGCAGTGAGGAAACAAGGTGGAAATGGAGTAAACCCAACTGCTATTTAGTATAAAAGGGCATTTAAGATGATGTTCAGGATTCAATTTTTTGAAGTCACAGAATCAAAACTGCGCACCAGATTTTCATAAAATCCTCAATGTCAGCATGGAAACTGTAAAAAAATTTCAAGAGTTACAGAAGTAATATTTGTATGAAAATATCGGACAATAATGCTGTGACGAAACCAAAGATCTTCTATGTCCTCATCCTCTAAATTACCAGGATCATCAGGACGTGATTGAAAATCTGCACGAAGAGCCTATTGGAGAAGGCCGGGAAAAGAAGAGAAACCAAAGAAAAGGAAAGAAGAGGGTCAGCTAAGAGCCAGAATTTGACAACCCAGACGAACCAGGACCAAGTCACAGAACAGGAAAGCACAATAATAATAATAATAATAATAATAATAATAATAATAATAATAATAGTAAGGTAAGGGACAGAGAATCAGTTCAATGTGGAGTTGCCACTTTAAATGTCGAAGCCTGTATGCCAGACGTCATGATCTCGATTACTTATTCTTATGTAAGGTCCTTAAAGGTGACATTAATTGTCAATCTTTCTTAAACAGTGTCAGCCTTCGTATTCCTATGAAGGACATGAGACATCGCAAACTCTTCTATATTATAAATTCTAAATCTTCCTTGCCGGTCTCCAGATGTATTAAAAATGCTAACTTACATGTAGGCGATTTCGATCCATTCAACGTATAGAAGTATCAGAATATGGCAATGTCTTTGCTAATATTATTTGCATAATCATTGTACACAAATTGGTAGTACGAATCAACTCCTTTCCTTAATAATTTATAGTTTTAATTCTTGTAAATTGATTATTGTAATCTATGTTCTTTATTTTGTTGTTAACACAAGTATTTAATTTGTAGCATAGTTGTTCATTTTAATGTATTATTAATTGTATCACTGTGGTGGACTTTTATTGGCCAATGGCTGTTGTCCAGCATCAATAAAAATAAATAAATTATTATTATTAAATACAACTATATGCCACCAAGTGGAAGGAGCACAATCCACTTGCTCTTTACGAACAGTCAAGGCCACGCCCAGGTAAAAGTAGAAAAAGCAACACCTGCCAGTGGTAACTACAGTCCACTTAAACAAAGGAAAACAGGAATGAGCAGGTAAAAATCTCAAACAAAAAGCTTCAAGACACATAGATGAAGAAAGATGGCAAGAAAGCAAAGCAGAACTACCAACAATAATAAACATATCGAGACAGGGGGGACTTACATGAGGCCACAGAAGCTCTGAATGACATTATGCGCACTGCCACAAAAGTAACCAGACTCAAACGCACTGCAAACCGTGGTTCGACGAAGAATGTTACGACAAAGGATACTACAGCTCCTCCATTCTGCCAGAGAATAATGAAGTGACGCGCTAGCGGAATACGCTGGAGAATGGCCGAAGTACAAACGTCTACTGAAAGAAAAGAAAACAACATACGACCTCCTCACAGAACAGAAATTAATTCCCGAAACAGAAATGAAACCTTTCAGAATTCTAAAAGCATCGAAGTGCCAGAAGACAAGCCTCCTTGTAAACATGGAGCAGTAGGAACTACACTTCAGCAGACTCCTCAGAGAGAAGGACAAAATGTCAAATGGCTTCAGACCACACGCAGCAAACACACAAGTCATGGACCCAATTCCAACTGAAGAAGTTGTTAATTTAATAAGGAATGGAAAGAATAACAAGGCAGCCGGCCCAGATGGGATATATGCAGAAACCTGAAGGACACAATCCAAGACCTGGCAGGACCTTTAGCATGCCTATTCAACAAATGCCTCAAGAAAAACACAATACCACAACAATGGAGAAAGATGCTTATAACTGTGCTCTACAAAGGCAAAGGCAAGAAGGACGATCCAAATTCCTACAGGGGAATCGCCCTGGAGAACGTTATGTTTGAACTCTTCTCCAGGCTCCTGTTAGGGCGGACTGAACAAAGACTACATGCTGCCATTCCAGTGAACCAATATGGCTTCACTCAGGACAGATCAACACTGCATGCTGTCCAAGAAATCATACAAGAAATAACGACCCTAGCGCAACCCACTACTCCAATGTATGTGATCTTCATGTGCCGCCGCTCTCATGGATTCAAGCCAACTTTTCCAACTCCTTGGCTTTATTCTTCCATCCATACTCGGCAACACGACCGTCCTATTTGTAGCATCGTTAATCCTGTTTCGAAAACTGTACCTGCAATACTGGAAGAGGTCTTGCCGTTCTCCTTCGCCATACACGCTTCTTTCAACATAGTGTTTGCACACACATCTTGGTGGCTACATTACTAAGTTTTATCATCTGTTTTAACTTTTAAGACCAAGTGTTCACTTGTGATAACATGTTCTACTCGACCTGAAGATGCCAATCTAAATTGGCGAAAACGTTTGTCGTCAAATATATATAAATGTTGTCTCTTGTTATAACATAAATTTTAATGTGGTTTTCACTGTTAAGTATTGACTGAATAGAACTCATTTATTAATTCATACATTACGCTAAAGCATTTGATAGCATCAACAGAAAAATTCTCACCCACAAGCAAGAAAATACACTAGGCAGATCAAGTCACGAATTAGAAACGATCAAGTCGATTCTAAACGCGAACTATGTGGCAATACACGATGGCATATTGATGTCAAAGATTATCACCCAAATAAGAGGGTCCAACAAGTAGACCCGATGAGTTTGGTACTCTTCAATGTAATGACAGCAGACATCGGCTAGAGCATAGACACAAGAAACGTAAAACTGCCTATGTACGCAGACGATATGGCCATCCTCTCCAGGAGCCCAGAAGACCTACAAACAGCCAAGGAAAGCATCAGGGAATAGGTATTAAAAAACTCAATAGAAATAAACTGCGCATAAACGAAAGCAATGAAATTCAGGAGAGGAGGAAGATTATCAAAGAGCGACCACTTCTCATGCGGCGGAACAACCTTGGAATTCGTAACCAGCTTCAAATACCTGGGAATAAAGTTACAAACAACAGGAACCACTTTCTCTATGCAGATTCAAGAGAGAACAACAGCTGCAACAAAAGCCATTTATGACATCCCTAAGCTACCGAATCTATCCCTGCCAACAGCGATAGCGCTGTTCAAACTCAAAGTTATGCCAGCTGCCACATGCTGAATCCAGCTAATTTGGATACATCTGACGGCGAGCAACCTCAAGAAGCTAGAGAGCGTCAAAGCCAGGTTCCTAAAAAGAGCACTGTCAATTTCAGAGTTCATAAGAAATAGCTATGCATACTTAATAGCACAGGAATCCTTCTTCATAAGAAGACATTAAACACTGCTTCAATCTACCAGAGACACAGGCGTACAAAACTGTCATCGAGGAGAGATTAAGCAAAGCCAGGAAGATACCACAGGAAATAATGTAAACAGAAGCCTGGAAAGGACCGAACTTCCGACTCCGCCACCTGTACACATGATTCGCCGCCCACGGATTCCACAGAAAGATATGCCAGAACGGATCATACCATGACCCCAAGGAGGACTGCATTTGTAAACAAACCTTGCCCCAAGTATCATTTAGTGAAGTGTGGAAACAGAACACAACCACTGAATACATTAAAAAAGACTGGTGAAAGTAATAACTGTACTAAATGTAACTTATATTACATACTTACTTACTTACAAATGGCTTTTAAGGAACCCGAAGGTTCATTGCCGCCCTCACATAAGCCCGCCATCGGTCCCTATCCTGTGCAAGATTAATCCAGTCTCTATCATCATACTCCACCTCCCTCAAATCCATTTTAATATTATCCTCCCAACTACGTCTCGGCCTCCCTAAAGGTCTTTTTCCCTCCGGTCTCCCAACCAACACTCTATATGCATTTCTGGATTCGCCCATACCTGCTACATGCCCTGCCCATCTCAAACGTCTGGATTTTAAGTTCCTAATTATGTCAGGTGAAGAATACAATGCGTGCAGTTCTGTGTTGTGTAACTTTCTCCATTCTCCTGTAACTTCATCCCACTTAGCCCCAAATATTTTCCTAAGCACCTTATTCTCAAACACCCTTAACCTATGTTCCTCTCTCAGAGTGAGAGTCCAAGTTTCACAACCATACAGAAGAACCGGTAATATAACTGTTTTATAAATTCTAACTTTCAGATTTTGGGACAGCAGACTGGATGATAAGAGCTTCCCAACCGAATAATAACACGCATGTCCCATATTTATTCTGCGTTTAATTTCCTCCCAAGTGTCATTTATATTTGTTACTGTTGCTCCAAGATATTTGAATTTTTCCACCTCTTCGAAGGATAAATCTCCAACCGTTTGTGTATTTTCTTCTAACATATTCACGTCATCTGCATAGACAAGAAGCTGATGTAACCCGTTCAATTCCAAACCCTGCCTGTTATCCTGAACTTTCCTAATGGCATATTCTAGAGCGAAGTTAAAAAGTAAAACTTACATTACATATTGTGTTTAATACAATTATTATCATTATCATTATTATTATTGTTATTATTATTATTGTTATTGTTCATATAGAGTATTAGTTGGGAGGCTGGAGGGCAAAAGACCTTTGGGGAGGCTGAGACGTAGTTGGGAAGATAATATTAAAATGGATTTGAGGTAGGTAGGATATGATGGTAGAGACTGGATTAATCTTGCTCAGGATAGGGACCAATGGCGGGCTTATGTGAGGGTGGCAATGAACCTCCGGGTTCCTTAAAAGCCAGTAAGTAAGTATTATTGTTATTGTTATTATTGTCATTTCCCCAACCAAAAGGCAAATGCCGGGTAATCTTTTGGCGAATCCTCGGAACTCACCTCATCATTGTAGAAAATTACTAAATTGTAAAACTGTAAAAATTGTAAAATATTGTAAAAAATTGTAATTGTAATATTGTAAAATTTTGACTTGTTCCACATCTTAAAGCTTCATTGCTCATGTAAGATCTATGGAATATAATAAATGAATGAATGAATGAATGAATGAATGAATGAATACTATTCTTATTACTATTACTATTATAATTATTATTATTGTCATCAACATTAGCGTCCACACCTGTGGAGTAATGGTCAGCACGTCTGGCCGCGAAACCAGATGGCCCGGGTTCGAATCCCAGTCGGGACAAGTTACCTGGTTGAGGTTTTTTCCGGGGTTTTCCCTCAACCCAATACGAGCAAATGCTGGGTAACTTTCAGTGCTGGACCCCGGACTCATTTCACCGGCATTATCACCTTCATTTCATTCAGACGCTAAATAACCTAGATGTTGATACAGCGTCGTAAAATAACCCAATGAAAAAAAAATCATTAGCTATCATACTGAGCGGATGTGTTTGTGCGTAACTCCACATATTGTGATAGCTATACTATAGTGACCAGTGCATGGCGCCGAGTGGGGATTTTTGTCCTACATGCAATGCGGGTCTTCTATGGAAGGCAGAAATTTCTCAGGTGTTCTGGTAGTTGTGGTCTAAGGTACCATCTAGGGTGCCTGAAATTAGATGGGCCTGAGTACGATATATTTATGAAGACTGGCTGTTCTACATATCTCTGCCACACCTGCACTAACGCAATGAAGAGTCTTCAAGGGGATAATACACCTGTTCGTTCTATCCATGGTGGTGTTGGAGATTGTACCCCCAAGTCAGAGCATGAAGATATTTCTTCAGTGAAAGCTAGTACTGGGGCTGTGAAGAAGAAGATCATTTCTCCGACTAGGGAACTGAATCTACTTGAACTTCAAACAGTGAATTCACTATCTGTGCAGATCGAGACTGTCAGGCTTAATAGTGTGTCCATTTTAGAAACCTTGAATTCTGTTCTTGAACATGTTATGAACTTGGAAAGTGAAGTGGCGCATTTAAAATCAGAAAATGTTGCACTCAAACTTCAAGTGTCGGAAATTATTGCTAGTAATTCATGCTCGTCTAAGTCTGGTGGTTACAGTGAAAGACTTTCTATGAAACTGTATAGCACAGCAGTTCAGCAAGCACAGAAGAGATTTCTGCTGATCCTGCCAGTTCTGCTGTAGTCGAATTTCCTGCTGTGAGGAAAGCTGTGGATCACGTTTCTGCTGTAAGTACAATTTCGAGTCTGGCTATTACTGAGAACGTTGAATCCTTACCTGATGGATTTCAAGTTGTCACTTACAAAAGGCGGAAACGCGAACCTAGGTATTGAGATGGCCCCCGAATGAGTGAAAACCAAATATCTGTTTGTATCGAGATTTGGTCCTAAGGTCAGCATAAGTAATATTCGGTCGTGAGCCATCATGCTATTCGGTTATGTGTGCGTGTAGCTCCCAGAACTTACAGCATGCAGCAGTTGTAACGAAGTATAAGTGGATATGGCACCTAGTAAAGACGTCTATCTTTTGTGCAGCTTGCCTTTCTTTGAAAGGCAAAAATTTATGAAATGGACCTTGCTGTCTTCGTTATCATCTAGACTGCCTGGATATTGGAGAAGCTGAGTATAACATCTTCATGCAAAGTGGTAGTTCAACCCTGTAAGTGTCAGAAGTGTTTAAGTGCTCTGAAATCAACCCAGGGGGACAACACACTGGTCCTATTACTCCAGGAGAGAAGAAGGTGATCTCACCTACACGTGAGCTTGTGTATAGTAATTTAACTCCTTTATCTAAAGATGCTCTTGCAGTTCAGATTGAAACAGTCAGGCTAAATAGTGTTTCTTTAATGGACATAGTTAGTGACATTTTGTTCTATGTCAAGAATTTACAAAAAGAGTTTAATGAACTGAAAAATGAAAATTTTGCCATACAACAATAAATGGCAGAATTGTTATCAAAGGGCTGCTGCTTCCCTAAATCTTTTCAAAATATTTCTTCTGATGGTCAACAATCTGTACAAGCTAATGATCCCAAGAAGTCTTACAGCAAGATTGTGTCGGAAAACTTAGCTGCTGACAATTCAAATACTTTACATTCTGCAGTCTCAGCGACTGGTAAACCAGTATGTATGACTCCTATTACAGTGAAACATAATGCGAATCAGGAAATGAATGAGGCCAATGCTACGAACTAAACAACTACAGGCCAATTAGCCTATCCTCAAACATATATAAGCTTTTCTCCAAGATTATAACTAAACGACTGACATCAATCTTTTATGCCAACCAGCCCCCAGAACAAGCCAGTTCAGAGGAGGATACAGCACAACAGACCACCTGCAGACAGTCAACCAAATCCTGGAAAAGGCAGAAGAGTTCAACATCAGCCTATACCTCGCATTCGTGACTACAATAAAGCTTTCGACTCAGTGGAACACGAGAGCGTAATTCAAGCATTGACCAACTAGGGAGTAAACACAAAATACACTAACATCCTCGCGAACTTATACAGACATAGCTACGCAAAAATCAAGACAGATCAAGAAGGCATCCCATTCCAAATCGAGAGAGGAGGAAAACAAGGGGACCAATCTCTCCTAAACTATTCACCTGTGTGCTTGAAGACGTCTTCAGGAAAATAAACTGGAAGAAGAAAAGTGGAATAAATATAAATGGGAAAAGAGTAACAAACTTACGATTTGCAGATGACATAATACTGTTCGCCAAGTCAACAAGAGAACTGCTAGAAATGTTACAAGAATTGCACACAAAAAGCAAAGAAACAGGACTCACGATGAATAAAGATAAAACCAAAGTGATGACGAACGCACCAGAGATACCCATTAGAGTAGACACAACAGAAATAGAATACACAACAGAATATGTATACCTGGGACAACTAGTCACATTCCGACAGAATACAAAGAAAGAAATCAACAGGAGAACATCTGCAGCCTGGAAAGCATTCTGGAGCCTGAAGTCCATATTACTCGAAAAATCCATTAACAGAAAACTTAGATTCGAAGTCCTCGAGTCATGCATATTCCCAATACTCTTATACAGATGCCAGACGTGGTCGTTAGTAGATAAACTCAAACAATCCATCCAAGTATGTCAAAAGGAAATGCAGTAAAAGTTACTGGGTAACTCACTCCAAGACAGGATCTCAAACAAAGAACTACGCAACCTCTCCAGTGACGCGGATGTCTGAGAAAGGGCAACAAAGCTAAAATGGAAGTGGGGAGGACACGTGGCAAGGCTAAATCCAGAAAGATGGGCGTACGCAGCAACAATGTGGGACCCATACACGGGGAAGAGAAAACAAGAATGACCAAGGCGCAGATGGGCAGACATACTCGCAGTGAGGGCTGGAAAACAGTGGTCAAGAATAGCAAGCGACAGGAAAAAGTGGAAGGAACTAGAGTAACACTTAAGTGAAGTGAACATTGTACAATATAAAGTGTAAAGAGCTTATAAGAGGAAAGTTAGTGTCAGTGATATATATCAGAGTGCCACAAGTCTTACTCGGAATGGCTCACCAAGTAAGTTACATCGAGCCACCCCTTTCTTAGGAGGCCTTTGCCCTACCAGGCTATTCTTCATTCATTCTACTAATATTCACACTGACAACGAAGGCTTTCAATTAGTTTCGCGAAAGAAATTTAAAAAAAAGAGAACCCAAAATTGGAACCTCTTCTACTAGCAACATTGAAATGGCCCCTGAGCGAATAAGAACTAAATCTCTCTTTGTTTCGAGATTCAGTTCCAAAGTTAGCTCTAACAATATAGTCGACTCTCTTAAAAATCAATTAGTACTTACTCGTATATCTCTCTTGATAACCAAACTCAAAACCAAATTTCAAACCTATTCTTCCTTCCATGTAGCTGTGGATGAAAGGGATTTTGATTTGATAAACAATCCTTAAGTTTGGCCCGCTGGTTGCCTAATTGCACTTTTTTTTTTTTGGGAAAAACAAACCTGAACAGCATTTCTCGCATTTTACGAATTCAGATTCAGTCGATTCTCAGGGAAATGCCATTTAATCTTATCTGCTATCACTTAACTATTAATGTGCAATTCCAATAATCATCTGGTTCGTGGCCAGATGCACTAGCCGTTACTCCACAGGTGTGGACTCCAATCCAAAAAGATAAATTACTCAGACATGCTATCCACCGTCCATCCAAGTGGTTTTGTCGCAGGGTCGTAGAAAGGGGGGGAAATCACATGACAGTTAATTACTTAGCGAGGCCCTTTTATTTAAGTTATTTTAAACAGTTGTATAATATTACGTAGAAGCCCAATTCCTAACAGAAATTAATGTTTTCAGAAAGGAGCTAAGACAGCCCAGCCACTAGCCTTTACAAAGGGGCGAGCAGAAGCGCGTGAGGAAACCCGGAATGTGACGTAGGCAAACGGACGACAGTACCTGTGCGAAAATATGATCCAATATTGAAAGCTCTTTCGTCATTGGAAAAAGCGAACATATTTCTGGAACATACTACTGGGTGTTCAGTTCAAAATGTGTCATGGCTCGCTGTATGCCGTCATGTGGCTAGCCGATGAGCCTAGAGAATTCAATCTTCCTACACTTCCGCAGAGGTGTATTACCTAAACGCGAGAGAAGTTGCCTAGCAAGTTCGGCGTTCATTCTGAAGATTACTTACCGATACGTACGGTAACGCCAGTAGTGGCAGGAAAGTGAACTGTTTGGAAACACGTACTGAGGTCAGTTCTTTTCTTACTGTCGGGATATGGGGAGAGGGTTAAGACGATTACTTACGTATTTGTTGACATTAACTTCGACGGTCAACATGGACATGGAGCATTTGATTTGTGCTGTGGAATGTTACCGTACGCAACCAATGATAACAAATACCCTGCGTACGACTTGCCGGCGCAAAACACAGTTCGAAAGAGGTTATGGTAGCACACAGACCGTACAGACCGCCATCTGTTGCTACGACGTTCAAGTTATACCGTACACGTTCTCAAGTTCAGATTGAAGAACGCCTTAAATAATAGGCAACTTCTCTGACATATAAGCTGAAACTCGCTTCAAATCGGTGACCCAACAACAGTGACGTCATGACACACTTTGAAATGAACACCCAGTATACTAACTCAGTACTGTTTACTATGACTGTAAGGCGACTTTGACTGCATATGCGGCCTTGGTTCTGTGTGGAGGACGGTTGTAAGTTTACTAGTTGAGGGGGGGGGTGGGAGTGAAGTACATTGAAAAACTCAGGTACAATAAATATTGAAGCAAAAATAAAATGATGTCCCTGTAGTAACACTACAATTAAAGGATCACACATATATAATCGTACTAGACTGCTAATTTAAAAAGGCTTATGTGCTGATGTAATTATTGGACATGACATTTTAAGACAGCACACTAGTCTCAATATTTTGTTTGGTGGATCTAAAGATCCTCTTTCAGTATGCAGTTTAGTTAAAGTTGAAAAATTATCAGCGGAAATCATGGAAGAAAGTTGATATCCATGGTGAGCACAGTTCTTAGTCACTTCCAGTGATAATCATAAAAGACGAATGGTAATTGATTACTCTCAGACGATTAACAGATTCACTCTTTTGTAGGTGTATCCCCTATCTCGATAAGAAGACGTTGTAAGGGAAGTGAGTAAATATGAAATATTCAGCACTATAGATCTGCGTAGTGCTTATCACTAGATACCTATTATGTCGAAAGATAAACCATATACAGCTTGAGATGTGTGGTCGATTATATTAGTTTCGTCGAATTCCTTGTGGTGTAACGAATGGGATAGCATGTTTCTAATGAGCTATTGATGCCATTATTGAATCAAAAAAATCTAAAAGGCACATTTTCATACTTAGACCATGGATGAATATATAATAGGATGCGAAACTGCGGTCAGCACCATCTGACGGAAGGGGGTTCAAATGAGATGATCAACGCCCGACGTCGTGGCTGGTGAATATTAGAACTACATGTTGGCTAGATTACCCAGAGTTCTCTATTTATCTGTTCGTTCGAGACGAACAGACGATGCTCGTGAAGACAAGATGGCAGCCAGGAACTTGCTAATGAGTGGACATAAAGTGATACTAAGTGTGTGTATAAGCAGTGTATGTTAAACAGTGATGTTTATGGACGTTATAAAAATAGTTTTGTTAAATGTATTGTAAAGTAATAGTATTATAATAAATTGAACTATCTAAGTAGTTTTGCAGACTTTTCCATTGCACTGTACACTAAATACCCAAAGAATACAATCCCAATTATCTAACCTTTTGCTTTATTTTCTGTCTCTGGTTATATTTTAATTGGGTAGTGTAAAATAGATCGTCTCTTTTATCTTCCTGTTGGCTCCGGTAAGAATTTTCAGTGGAAGATGGTGTGAGAAATAAAAATGTAAATGTTTTATTTTAAATTGGGTTAGTTTAGAACATCGATGAGGGTGGGAGGGAAGGAATATTTTCTGCATAGTTTAACATTTTCGTCACCAGGTGCGCTGCTAAATGCATGGAGTAATTAGTTTTTCTTTTCGCTACTTGGTGCGCTGCTAGATGTAATAAGTTCTCCTCCGTCCAACAGGTGGCAGCAAGATCAGTTTCTACATTAGCGCCTCTAGTATGTGTTACGGGAAACTCACAATGTTTCGCATCCTATTATATATTCATCCATGCTTAGATGATGTAACAATATGTGGACGTACTCAGGAAGAACATATTAATTTGTGCAAATACAACTGTTCTGACAGAATAAATTACAAGCACCATGGTCTCCCTGAAGTCATAATGGATTTAGTGAAACCTATTTATAGAGATCTAGCACAACCAGATCTTCTGAAAAAGTGCCTCCATGGACGTACTCAAAACCCAAATGAATCGTTCAACAATCTCATCTGGACCAGAGTACCCAAAAATGTGTTTGTGGGCAATAGCATACTAAAAGTAGGTGTTCTGGAAGCAGTGCTGTCCTTCAATTTGGGTAATATTGGGAGAGCAAAAGCTCTACAGCAGCTAGGAATTGATCCAGATTTCTACATCATGAGACACATTGAGACGCTGGATGCCATACGACTGAAAGATGCAGAGAGACAAGCTGAAGAGATGACCAAGGAGGCAAGGAAGAAGAGGAGAAGTGAGAAAAGGAAAAGGGAAGACCAGGAAGACCCTGCATATGGTGCTGGGAAGTTCTAGGTATGACCGAAGGAAGTTTTTTATACTGAAAGTTTAAACCTATTTTTCTCCCATTTGACATTTTTAAAACTTTGAGTACACTCAGTGTGAAAACTAATCCAGATAGAAACTTAATTTTTTTACCAGATGTTGCTATAGCCATGCACTTTGCATTAAATGTAAAATTATGTGAATTGAAAAAAAAAAAAACTCTGTCAGAAAAAAAAATATTGAATAAAATTATGTTAAATTTTGGACACTTAGGAAAAAAATCAGGGCGAAAGTATCATGACAGTCAAATCAACTTAAATGATTTAATGGAGAGATAAAGCATTGAACAACAATCTATAAAAGTTTCAGGTCTGTATCTTCAATGGTTTAAGAGCTGAGTGTACCACAATATTGAAAATTTAACATTGCCAAGATAGAAGGTATCCGGTCCCCTTAACACATTCACGGCCAAAGTCGACTTATGTTGATTTTGGTTTGAACGTGTAAAATTGCCAGTGTCGACCACAGTCGATTTAACGCTCCAACCTGTTTTTTTTGTTTATTGTTCATGTATGGAACAGTGTATGGGTCTAAGCAATGTCTATTATAATTCTTAGAACTCTAAGGGATAATGAATGTCATAAATAGTTGCTGTCAAGTCTTCCTTGAGCCCCTTAGACCCTACGATAAACAAGATTACTCAGCCTAAACTGAGGAGTCAGAGTTGGTCTTTGTATCTTCACTTGGGCTGTGTTCGTGCTAGCGATCAGCTGTGATATCATTGCTCAGTGTACAGTCATGTCGAAAAAAAGACCTGCGTTGTTAACGTCAGGGCAAATTATCGAGGAAATGGATAGAGAAGTTGTCAATGATGATTCTGATAATATGGTGCCTGAAGATAGTCCACCACCATCACCAGAGAGGGGAACTGATATTGATAAAGAAACATTGGACGTTACAGTAGACGAAGATTTCTCAGCAAGAGATCGATTTCCTTCAATGCCACCCTTCTTAGCAGCTCCTAGTGTACAGTACACAGTTGAATGGGCATTTGTTAAAAGGGCAGATGTCACATTTTTTGTGTTTTCTACTTTTTCACAGATAATGAAACTAGAAGGGTAAATACATCATTCTATGTTAAAAGGGCAGCAATACCTTAGTTACAAATAAGTTAAAAATGCTCTCATGATCTTGAGATTTTGTTAAAAGGTCAGATGTCCTGGACATCTGCCTTTTTAACAAAAATTAGTTGTATTGTTAAGTTGGGAGCAAATATCACCAGTTAGAACAAAGGTCAATCAAAGCCCACTCATGCTGTATGGAATTTGTATTGTTGTAAACTTCAAAGTTTCAAACCTTGAAAAGCATCATTAAGCACCATGAGTTCTACAGAAGAAGATGAATTTTCTCTTAGAGGAAAAAGAAAAGCCAATCCTCAAAGTTATAAAAGAAATGTTGTAAAACAAGCAATACTGAAATAGAAGCTTACACAAATTACTCTGGAAAGAAAATAGATGCCAAAACAGTCGGTGAAAATTGCAGATAATTTAATATTTCAATATTAGTAACTACGTCCTGAGTTGTGCAGTAATTGCGAAATGAGCAAAATATGGATAAAAATAAGTTTTTTGTTAATACTGAAAAGTTTACTTTAATGGACATGTGCCCTTTTAACAAAATGGCCATTCAGTTCGAGACCCGACTGATGTTATAGAGCACTTGGAACATTTTGTCACACCAGGTCTAATTCAACACGTTGTGGACCACACAAACTTGTATGCCCTTCAACAAATTAGTTCGGAACTAAACAATCCCCGTCAAAAACATTCACGATGTGAGCAGCGGCTACCTGTAACTGTTACGGAAATGAAAAAAATTTTGGGCCTAATGATTTTGACTGGTATCGTAAGAAAACCGAAATTAAAATTGTATTGGTCTACAAGAGAAAATTTTACCACTCCGATTTTTCCACAAACAATGTCACGGAACAGGTTTCAAATAATACTGAGATTCCTGCACTTCAACGACAACACAGCAACACACAAAAAAAAAGACAGTCGCCTGTATAAAATCCTACGTGTTATTCAGCTTCTCACTCAACAGTTCAAACAGAATTATTATCCCGAGAAAGAACTGTCCCTGGGTGAGGGTATGTTGGAGTGGAGAAGGCGTTTACGATTTCGTGTGTACAATCCTAGTAAAATTACGAAGTATGGTATACTAGTTCGCATGGTGTGTGAAAGTGCGTCAGGTTGCATTTGTAACATGAAAATATACGATGGAAAATGTGGTACCTGAGTAGAGACAGTGGATTATTTACTCGAACCATATAAAAACAAAGAGTACCGTGTTTATCAAGACAATTTTTATAATAGTGTACAGCTTTCAGAAACCCTGTGTCAGCACGACATTTGTGTGTGTGGAACAATACGTTCTGTGTTCTGCCTAGGGACTTGGTTGCCGCATCTAAAGAATTAAAGCAAGGAGAGCTCACTTTTCGATGTAAACAAAACGTTCTCCTCCTCAGTTTCCCGGACAAAAGGGTCATAAACATGATTTCCACCATTCACACTGCAGAAACGGCAGAAGCGCCAAGTAAATGGGGGGGCAAACGTAAAGCTGAAGCCTAAATGCATTATTTACTACAATAAATACCCACACGGCGTAGATAATGCAGATAAATATTTATCATATCTGAGCAGAGCCACTAGTCCACAGCCTTCCGGGTCTTCGCATCTTCTGCCGCTTTCGCCGGTTCTTCAGTTCGGCGCTGCTTGTGTTGCTGCGCTGCTTATTGGGTGCGGACCGCGGCGACAACGAATAGGAGGCTTTGCAGTTTTGGGAATCTAGCTGGGCCAGGAGGCTCAGCGTGAAGAAGGGAACTATACGGTATGCCTACCCACCGGTGTTCTAACAAGTCCGGCCACCTAGCGGTGTTAACTGGGGGACTTGTTAGGATAGCAGCTGCCACTCACTGCCCAGCTGGGCCGATTGAGTGGTAACAGCTGAGCTGCACCAGGGCGTGCGCCCTATAGATTTCTAATTTTTTACTTCACTTACGTGTGGGACTAACACACTCTCAACTTCAAAAACAGCATCGTCCGCGGCTGGCCCTTCTGAGGGCCAGTTGCAACTGCAGTGCTACTGTAGTCTGCCCTTCTCAGGGCTACTACATAGTACATCCCTATAACAAAACCATGTGCTCTGCCAGGAGGTAAGCCTGTGCATCACAAAAATCATAATGAGAACCACACGTAAGTTGAAGACTGTGATGGAGGGCCGCGTTGGACTCAAGACATCACCTGCAGCGACTAGGGCGAGATCGTCCAGAGCTGTAGTAGAGACAAAGACAAAGCTTCCTGTCAAGGTAAAGCAGAGGCAGAAGCTTGATTCGCCGGGATCATCTCCGGCATCAAGTACTGCTGACTCTTCCGAAAGTCTGCCCTCACTGGCAGCTTCCGAATCGTCAATAGGGGCTCCACCCTCGCCCTCAGTGGGTGGTGAGACCCCAAGAGCAAGGAGGACTAGTGTGTCCTCCATCTCTACAGCCTCCAGTATGGGAGAGCTTTCTGTAAATGATAGGAGACCTGAAATACGGCCTCCATCTACACCACTAATAAACGAGACGGGTGCAGCTGCAACACGCTCACCCACTCAGCCCGGGACGGTTAATCCCGAAGTTGCTGCAAATGACTTTCTGACAACGAGGAGGGATGATATTCCTCCTGTAATCATCGCAAATGATTACAATGGTGACCTGGTCACTATGCTCATGACGTACCGGGACGAGCATGATCCGATGGACATTAGCTGTAAGCGGTTAATGTCAGGATTAGGAGTGAAGTCTTTCACGCAACGTGACTATGCTTCACTGATCAAATTCCTAGAGCAGAACAATGTACCTTTCCATCTGGTGGAAGCCAGAAACGAGAAGGTCATTAAGGCCGTGGTGAAGGGGCTTCATCCTAGGACGAACCCCAACACCGTGACACAAGAACTGACTCGGCTAGGTTTTCCTGTGCGAACACAGTTGTCATGTATGACAACTACCGTAAGGCCCCGAACGGGATGTTTCAGATACATCTCACTGACAATGAGAAGGCGAGATCGATTCTCGACCTAACTAACCTACTGTTCACAACTATAAGGGTTGAAAAGTATTTTCAGAGGCCCACTCCTCCACAGTGTACTCACTGCTGGAGATTCGGACACACTGCTAGACAGTGTAAAGCACCAGCTCGGTGCAGGAAATGCGCCGGACAGCACGTAACATCTGCGTGCATGATGCCGGCGCACTACACACGTTTGTGTGTAAACTGTCAGGGCGAACACCCTGCAACATATAGAGGTTGCAGGGAATATGTAGCCTATAAAAATCTGCACCAGAGAAGGCTTGGCATAACGAGTCAGACTGCCGGTTCTGCTCGACTTCCCCCTCCCCCTCCTGCTCCGGTTAACAACCTGGATAATTTTCCAGTACTGCTTCCCTCACAGGTCGCAGAACCAGAACCTGCTCCCTCCCGGCAAGTTCCTGCAGCGCCCTCAGAAGGCGAATGGCAGGTTGCCGGGAACAAAGGTAAGAAGGGGAAACGCGCTGTAGCACATGTTGCTACTAGCAAAGTTCCCCTTACTGCCACAAAACCAGCAGCCAAAGAGAAATCTACTGATAAAGAGGTGTTCATACTCACCTCTCAACCGGGTACGTCTACTGACTATAGGCGACCCAATGAGAGCGGGCGGACTTTTAGCCAGGTTGACGAGAGCGTTTAAGGTGAATTGTAAAAAGAAAGGAATTATTGTTGAAATAATAACTACATTATTGTTTTGAATTTTAAATTTACAGTATTGTAAAAATTTCAGTTCATTTTCTTTAAAACTGTAAAAATTAGAGTTGTTTATTATAATCACTACAAAAACATATGTCATGTTTAAAAACCTCCAGTTCGGTTAAATGCCCAGCAGTGAATGTGTTAAGCTGGTAACCGATCAGAAATCAGTTATGTTCATGTTTAATAATAATAATAATAATAATAATAATACAAAGAACAAGATAAAGAATGAGAAGATTAAGAAATGGCAACTTGAACTGTCGGGATATAAATATGATATAGTTTACCGGCCTGGACGAGAAAATGCAGTTCTTGATGCATTCTCCCGTATATGTTCTGCTACAGAAATGCCTGGAGACAAATTAAGAACATTACATCAAGCACTTTGCCATCCTGGAATAACTCGTCTTTATCACTGGATAAGAAGTAAAAACTTACTGAACTCACTCGATGATATTAAGAAAGTAACTGCATCGTGCATTGTATGTGCAGAACTTAAACCTATATTTTTCAGACATAATGGAAAATTAATAAAGGCAACCTAACCCTTTGAGTGATTAAATATAGACTTCAAGGGACCAATCCCTTCAATTACTAGAAATTGGTACCTTCTGACAGTTGTGGACGAGTATTCTAGATATCCCTTTGCATTTCCTTGCTCAGATAAGAAATCTTCAACAGTAATTAAATGTTTACAACAACTTTCCTCCACATTTGGTATGCTCTCTTACATCCATTCAGATAGAGGTACATCCCTTATGTCGTATGAATTGAAAGCTTTCTTAACAAGTCATGGTATAGCATCTAGTTGCACTACTCCGTATAATCCTCAAGGCAACAGGCAAGCTGAAAGGTACAATGGGATAATATGAAAAACTATTTTATTAGCTCTGACAGGAAGTTAGAAGGTCTCCTGGATGCCCTTCATTCAATAAGATCGTTGCTGTGCACTGCAACTAACAGACTCCCCACGAACGTATGTTTCTTCATTCCAGAAGATCATCTTACAGTTTTCTCTACCAACATGGTTAACAACTGGACCAGTGTTGTTAAAACGTAATAAGCATCCTACAAAATAATGCTCTTCAGTTGATGAGGTAGAACTTCTAGAAGCGAACCCTGAATATGCTCGTGTCCGCTACTCAGATGGTAGAGAAGATACTGTATCTACAAGCCAGTTAGATCCATGTGCCCAGGAATTGCCTCTATGTTACTACACACGGTCTGCTTGATTGAAATGCCACCATGCTGTAATTGCAGCAACGCTACTTGGGAGCTCAGTTTTGTGATAGATTTGGAGATTGCTTGCAGAAGTTATCACTGTCATCGGCAATATATTTATGTTTATCTGAATTATTTATGTAGAGATAATTTCGCATATATAATTCTAAATGTCATTTTAGACATGTTGATATTTTAACGAAAGTAAGTGTAGTTTAAATTATGATATATACTATATTATATATTTAATGCACTTCTCGAGAACATAATTGTCTTGAAGTGATTAGTGATTAACGATGTTTTGTTATCTACAGATGCCAAAAAAATGCTCCATACCTGCTTGCAAAAGCAACTATGATTCAAATAAACCACTGGTTATGTCAGTGTATTTAGATTTCCTTCAGACGAAGAAACAAAAAAAATTATGGCTGAAATATATACCACGTGCTGAATGGGTTCCTTCTAAAGACTGTGTTGTATGTGAAAAGCATTTCGATGAAACTTCAATATCCCTAACTGAAATATACAAAGATGGAGAAGGCATTACTAAAGAAATTTCTCGCAACAGGCCAATTCTTTTACCAGGGGCAGTGCCAAGGATATTTCCGTCTTTACCTTCTTACTTAGGGCGGCCGGGTAGCTCAGTTGGTAGAGCAGCTGGCTACGGACTGAAAGGTCCGGGGTTCGATCCCAGGTGGTGACAGGATTTTTTCTCGTTGCCAAACTTTCAGAACGGCCCCGAGGTTCACTCAGCCTTCTATAAAATTGAGTACCGGGTCTTTCCCGGGGGTAAAAGGCGGTCAGAGCGTGGTGCCGACCACACCACCTCATTCTAGTGCCGAGGTCATGGAAAGCATGGGGCTCTACCTCCATGCCCCCCAAGTGCCTTCATGGCATGTTACGGGGATACCTTTACCTTTTACCTTTTACCTTCTTACTTAACAAAACCACTAACACCAGCAAGAACAGATCCAGGTGTTAGATTTTAAAATACGCAATACACGGGTTTCTTCATAAAATATGCGTGAACAACAAGTTCCATGAACCGACCGAAGACTGCAAATGTGTGCTGTGCAGGCAAAAATGTAGGAAATACCACATCATAATGTGTGCGAAGAGAGTTAAACCAATAACAGACTATGGCAAAGACTAAAGTGGACATTAATGCTCAACTCGAGCGCATTTTTCTCATTATTATTGTTAAAATATGTGAGGAAAAAGAAAAAAGAGCTCAGCAGTTGAAAAACGAAGATTTAATTAAAAACTTTAGTGACTTATGCTCAAATTGCAACAAACTGTTACTAGGGAACATACGGAAAATTGAACTGAAAGATGATAGAATATTTTTCTATATTGTAGATGTCTTGGATATTCCAAAAGTAAGTGTGAGTGTACAAGTGAATGATAAAATGGTGCTATGTGTTTTTATGAATGGTTATATAATTTTGCAAGAGGAATTGAAGGAAATTCTACCTCAAAGCATAAAACAAGAAAGATGGTCCCAGCTATAGTGTGTTTTGAACAAATATGGAGATTTAACGAACATATAGTTTCACCTAATTCAGTTGTACAAACAATTAAGAAAAGTATTGTCTTACTTAGAAATATCATTGTCGAGCTGATCAAGATCTTGATAAAAGTTTGCTCTTTCTACTCGAACAGATTGAAATATGTGTTACCAAAAAACGACGTTATTCTGTGAATATGTTGATTTACGCATTCATGATTTATTACCAGTCGCATTCATGTTATTCAGTCTTAAGAAGTAATAGTTGATTGATTTTACCACATGAAAAAATTTACAAAAGTTGTCATCATCTTTTACAATATCTCCAAATTATGTTACTCAGAACCAGTGGCAATTTCTCTTAAGGAGCATAGGAGCAGTGCACCAATTCTTCAAATAACGCATGTTTTTAAATTTATATCAATGAGCTGCAGTAGACTATGTGAGTGACATAATTCTTTATTATAATACTATGTAAAAATAACGCTGCATGTGTACTGTTTTTGTTGACGCCTGGGACTTACGTTTACCGCTCGACACTTACGGCACACTGTTCCATTCGAGCATGCACAGTAGTACTGTTTCACTGGCAAGCTTTGGAGCATGGTAGGGAGGCAATACAGTGTGCGTAGGGGGGGTTAGGAGCACTCACGCAAAATGAATTGCAAAATATTAAATGCCAGTCACGCAAAAATCTACAGACAATATCTGAATCTCTAAATAAAACTACACAATACATAATTTTAATTAGATTTCATCCCCATATGATAATAAGTATGTATTGCATGTGTAGATTGTGTAGATAGTACTGAGAACATTGATATTGTAAATTGATAATTTATTATGTAAAGTTAACACCTAGTAACATTACATAAAATAGTAAAGTCAACGACTGAAAATAAACCTTCAACATATTCAGTTTTTGTTTTTCATGAGAAATGAGGGGTATTTTGATCTGTGTTCATTATAGATGCCTGTTGCTAGTAGCCAGAGTTGGGGTGTAGTCAATATATACTGCAGAGCTGTGTCTTCTGCAACTGGTACTGATGATTTTAATTTACTTCTTTTGTTGTTTATGGATGGACAGTATAGAAGAATGTGTTCCAGATCTTCATCATGATTATTACATCACAGACAAGTAGGATTATCAGAAAGGTGAAATCAGTGTGACAATGTGACCTGTTCTGGCTCTTGTTAAAAATGTTTGAACATATCTGGGCAAGTTTCTGTACATTTCCAGGTCATTTGGTTTCTTTTGTACGGACTGTAAAATTTTTCCTTTGTCAGAAGAGAGCCAATTGTTGATCCATAGGTTTATAAAATGAGACTTTACTGAAGCAAAAGCACTGGATAGAAATATCACTTGAAAAGGTCTTGGTTGCAAATATGTTGCCTGTTTTGGAATATTATCAACTTTCTCGTTTCCAGGTATAACACAGTGACTAGGTATCCACTGAAATGTTATTTCCTTTTGGAGTGTTTTTAGCTTTCTTGTTTCTGAATTGGAATAATTCTATGTGCGTATAGGTTTGGTACATATTTAATTATATTACATATATACAATGATCCATATAATCGTAATGTTGTCTATCATCTGATATATTTTTCTGCCCCAAACTCTTCTCTCGTTTACCATTCCTTCCAGCGCATCCTTCGGTGTACCTATTATTAACCTATATACTGCAAAGTAATTTTTATTATGTTGTCTATCCAGAATCTAAACATAATTTCTCATTCACAGGTGCAGATTTAATATTTGCATCCAATTTGAAAACTGGCCAAGTTCACCTTGATGCCATATTGAAACATTTCAGAAGTAGGTGGAAACGCAGCTTATTGTTGGATTGAGAAATTTAGGTCCATCATTACAGGCCTTATGGATAATGCATCATACCACAATAAAACTGCAGAGCAGCGACCAACAATAAATTGCTAAAGATCAGTAAATGGCAATCATAATATTTATAGAATCTGAGTTACGAAAATGCTGTTAAGTTACATTATGTTTCAATGTGGATTTTACAGACATGGCTGAGAGAGTATGAAGTACTGTAATAATACGAGACAATGCAAACAGGAATGAATTACGACAGGTTTGCAAAAGGAATAAAAACCATTTGAAAAGGCAATTCTCTAAATTGATAATTCATAAGTAAAATGTTGTTTGTTTGAAATTGAAGTGGTTTTGTCACAATGTATAATTTTTGTTTCACACATATGTCGAACTTTTAGCAAGGAAGGCCACAGTGTTCTGAGACTTCCTCTAAAAAGTGAGAAAATGCACCAAAATTCCAAGAATTGATTATTGATATTGGAGATACTGATGAGGACGATGATACTGGTAACAGAGAAAAAGATGAAGAGGTGTTGGCCATTCCTATAGAATCTGTATCTGTGACTTCAAGGTGAAAGCAACTGGCTAATGTTAGTATCCTTCTTATGGAATACAAATATAATTGAGTTCTTTTAAAAGTCCATATTACAAAAAGCAATCTAAATCATTTATTTAGTTTATATTTATGTACTTTTAAACACAACGAATTCTGTGAGAGGTATATTGCTTCAAAATGTGTCAAATTCTTGAGATGGACTGCACTGAAAATTTCTGTTTCAAATGTAGAATATCATATTTTAGATACAATTTATATAGTATTAATTTACGCACTATGTATATAGGCCTAATATATGTTCTTAATTCTGATTTAAAATTTCCCCCTTTCTACCAACACTTGCACGATTACAATGGACCAGTCAAGCATAATGTCCATTATAATTCCACTAAAAAGTGAGTGAGTTGCTGTTAAAAGGGTTTATATGTCATTATTTTCTTACATGAAACACTCGTACTCCTTTTAACACTGACTGATGTACAAATCTGTGGAGTAATGGTTAGCGCATCTGATCATGAAACCAGGTGATCTGGGTTCGAATCCCAGTCAGGGTTGAAGTTTTTTCCAGGGTTTTCCCTCAACCCAATATATGAGCAAATGCTGGGTAACTATCAGTGGTGGACCCTGGACTCATTTCACTGGTATTATCACCTTCATTTCATTCAGACGCTAAATAATCTGAGATGTTGATACAGCATCGTAAAATAACCCACTAAAAAAAAAATTAAATCACTCTGTCTTTCTTTCAGTGTCAAGGGATCCTATGGTACCAAGATAGCACCACCAAACTTGACCAAGGAACTTAAGGCAGAGAACACCTGGGAATTCGACAATGATTGCTGAGTTGTGACCTTATGTTAGCCCTCATAACAGCATTACAGTGTTTAAAGTGGGGCAGTATGAGCTGTATGAGCAGGTATGGCATGATTGATAAAATATGAATTTAATGTACATTTGTATAAGGTTGTATCCCAAACACTTCATTTATTTGGTTTGTATTTAATGCGAGAGAGAGGAACAGAGATTAAGGGTATTTGAGAATAAGGTTCTTAGGAAAATATTTGGGGTTAAGAGGGATGAAGTTACAGGAGAGTGGAGAAAGTTACACAACGCAGAACTGCACTCATTGTATTCTTCACCTGACATAATTAGGAACATTAAATCCAGACATTTGAGATGGGCAGGGTATGTAGCATGTATGGGTGAATCCAGAAATGCATATACAGTGTTAGTTGAAAGACCGGAGGGAAAAAGACCTTTGGGAGGCCGAGACGTAGATGGGAGGATAATATTAAAATGGATTTGAGGGAGATGAGATATGATGATAGAGACTGGATTAATCTTGCACAGGATAGGGATCGATGGTGGGCTTATGTAAGGGCGGCAATGAACCTGCGGATTCCTTCAAAGCCTTTGTAAGTAAGTTGTATTTAATTGCATATTATGAATATAATGAAGGTCCTTTCACATAATTTTAATGAAGTAATTATTATAAATTTTTCACTTAAAGAGTCAATAACTTCTAATAATTCCGGATGGACATGATTCACACTTTGTTGACGTGTGAGATTATTATCTGTTTCAAAATGTATTAGATTACACAATATGTGCAACACGAGAAAGAAAGGAAGTGCAGGAAGCTACAGCTCCTGTTGTGAGTTTCGGACAATAATATAAATAAATGTAGTAATGTATGAATAACTTTCTGTTAGAATAATTTTTAAGTTATGTTGCATGCTAAGATGTTATTTGTAGTTTTTATTACAATAGCCAACAGGGAAAACGTAACTGCGATGAAATAAATGTTTGTGAACTATATCGACCATGCTGATAACGAAAACGACAATCAAAAACTAGAATTAGCTCTCGTTTCCAAGTTAAAGGGGGGTGCATTTAATTATATTTAATTATAACACTGGCCAACAAAAAAAAAAAAAATTGAATGTTTCCTGCACTTCATGAGTTGATTCTTATTAATTTTGGGTTGAGAAAAACGAATATGACAATGAAAAATTTTTCTTAGCTCTAGTTTCTGTGATACACAATAGGTGGAAGTATTTCAGTCTAACGGATTAAGATAAAACGATGCACTTTAATTACATATGCCAACAACATTGAAATGCATTTGAATTTTTTAAAATGGCAGTTACATTCTAAGAGTTCTAAATTGATGGAAGAATACCTGGCAGATAGTTGGGTCTGAAGAGAATCATATGATGGCTTCATGAGATCGTCATCTTTTAGCTTGCCTCTTGTGAGGTCAGCAGTAATCCGCAAGCATTGGTTCATTCCAACGGCCCTGATATCTTTGTTCCATAACAGAAATATCCTGATGGAATCTTCCTCCGTGTTCATCACTGACAGCTCCACAACTAGGAGGGGAAAACGTCTAGGTGGAAATGGAGAAAATGGATTTTAAGGGACATGTTGCATCCGAGTTGACGGTATTTTTGCAGGAGCACTGTCACCAATTGAGTGTAGTTATCATTTCTTTTGTTGCCTAAAAATCCATGAATAACTCCCTTGAATGCTTCCCAAGCTTCCTTTTCTTTCCCCTCCAAAACTTCGTCAAATGCAGGATCCTTTACAAGTTCTCGAATTTGTGGCCCGACAAAAATACCTTCCTTAACTTTGGTATCACTTAATTTCGAAAATTTCTCTCTTACGTACTTAAAGGCCTGTCCTTCTTGGTTCATACTTTTGACAAAATTTTTCATAAAACCCAGGTTAATATGCAGGGGTGGAAGATGAACAGCTTTTGGATCCACTAGAGGCTTGGCAATGATATTTTTCTCGCTAGGATTAAGATTTCTTGCAGGCCAGTCTGGTTGAATATAATGTGATTTCCTATCCCTGCTGTCCCACATACATAAAAAGCAGCAATATTTTGTGCAGCATTCCTAAGAGTACAGCAATGACTTTTAGATCACCACAGATTTTCCACTTGTGTTCATGATATTTGATTGAGTCGAAGAGGGCTGTCATATTTGCATAAGTGTCCTTCATGTGAACTGCATGACCAACAGGAATAGAAGGAAGACGGTTGCCATTGTGAAGTAATACAGCTTTCAAACTAAGCTTGGAGGAGTCTATGAATAGCCTCCATTCAGTTGGATCATGGTTCAAATTCAAACATTTCATCAAACCATTAATGTCGCAGCAAACAACAAGATTGTTTTTCTTCTCAAAAAAGGGAAGCAGATCCCAATGACGTCTGTCCTGTGAGACCCTGACATGACGTTCGAGAAGATTCCATTGCTGTAGTCTAGACCCTAGAATTTCTGCCTTCTCCTTTGATAGGTCCAGGTCTCTAATGAAATCACTCAATTCTGCTTGACTTAGTCTGTGCAGTTTATCATCTTTTTCCTCAAAATCCATATATTAGGAAGGCGTACAGACTGTACTTTGGCTGTGAAATCGGTGACCAGGACAAGTCCTGGGCTCCTCGTGTATGTTGCATATCTTTTGTCTCGAGTCTTCATTCGCAGTTGAATCGTAAATGATCTTCCATGGAATTTGCTATACCCATGACCTGGCGTGAACCAACAAACCATGTGAATGATTGTTACTTTTGTATGACAACTCCATTAACACATGATATTTCCAAGAAGAGAAAGTCTTCCTTGACATATCCTAACATACTGTTGGCCATGCGACCGGTGCCTCACGGAGACAGACTGTCTGTTCCTGTCCCACCTGATTGTGATAGTGATAGAGTTGAGGGCAGCAGTGAAACTAGCGCTGCACCATCACCTTCAAAACCCAGTTCTTCGAAAGATGGTGATTTTGTGTGTAACGATGAGTGTACAGAGATTCACAAAATAACACAGTGTGAACTTAATGACCTAGTGCGAGATCTTGAATTGCCGAAAGGTAAAGCTGAACTTTTGGCGTCAAGACTACAACAGTGGAATTGTCTTGATAAGACGGTAAATGTGACTGCGTTCCATAACCGCCATTTTTCGAACGTGAATAGAACTTTGTATTTTGTAGTGATGTAGAGGGACTAATGGCGGCTATGGCCATTGGCTATAAAAGTGATGAGTGGAGGTTGTTCATCGGTTTCGCTCATATCTGGCCTCGGCCAGTATGATCCTAGGTTACGGCGTAGACACCAGACAGGTCCATTAGCTATACTATTGAGAGAGGAGGACAGGGAGGCTGGCGTTACTCCCAGGTTTTGGTAGCCACGACTCAACTCCATGAGACTCCTTGGATAGTGCAACCGCTTTAAAATGACCTTGTCTTAACTGGGCTAAACAAAATCCCTCCCTAACAATATCTACTTTTGTTGATCGATGGAACTATCATAGAGCCAACTGGCTAGTATATATCCATCGATTCATAGAGTCATTCAACCTAAGAGCCAACTGGCTAGTCTCTGATATTGAGACAACTCATTCTGCCTAAGGTTTTTCCGTGGCTTTCCTAAGGCGCTAAGACAAATGTCGGGATGAGCCCTAAAAGAAATGGGCCACGGACCTGCACTCATATCCCCATTAATCTCCCTAATTACTTTAAATTAATTAACTAATTACATCTCTCCCCCCTCTTCGTAATTGAGCCATCATATAGCCAAATGGCTTGCCTCAAAATTGAGACGATTCAACACGGCTCATGATAACAATCACCTCCTACATAATAGCCAAATTGGCTAGTCTCCTATACATGAGACAACTCATCTCGCCTAAGGTATTCCGTGGTTTTCCTCAGGCGTAAGACAAATGTCGGGATGAGCCCTATAAGAAATGGGCCACGGACCTATATGCCCTTCCCCATATATATTCCACCCTTATTATAAACGATGTATGCCCTAGTTCAGATAATATAAATAGTCTATTAAATATAGGAGGTCACTCAATAAGTCGCAAATTGAAAGGACAGGGACCTCTCAAATTGCAGATTAGATTTCACGGCGCTTCTTCCGACGGCCTTCACATGCTTTGTCATCCAACAACAGATGACGGTGTCTTGCCATCCTAACGGCAAACACCAGCCAACTCCTCCTCTCCCCGTTCCGTGATCAATTGATCAATGTCAGCCCCCCCTCGCGTATGTGGTACCTAAGAGGTTACGTCCAATTTTGGCTTCCCCTTCAAAATTTTCTAGAGCTCCTTCAGGGGAGCAGCGTAACCCGGAGTGAGACTAGTGGCCAACAGGCTTGGAGCTCACATATTTAGTTTTGTACAGCCCCCAGCCCCTTGCAAGGACGCGTTTTGCGTACCTTTTAAATTTTCCTCCTTCGATTTTTGTTCATCAACTCCTCCAAAGTAAGTTTCAAGTGTGTGCTGCTGCATAATGGCAATGTGTTACCATCAATTCCGATTGGGTATGCACCTTACATGAAAGAAACATATGATAACATGAAACAATTGTTATTGCGATTGAACTATGACAAGTTTAAATGGCAGATTTCAGGGGATCTGAAAGTCATAGCCATATTACTTGGGCTACAACACGGCTACACCAAATTCTGTTGCTACCTGTGTTTCTGGGATAGCCGCGCCAAAGCACTTCATCATAAAAGGAAAGATTGGCCTAACCGTCAAACACTTGAACGAGGATCTCACAATGTTATGCAAGAGCAACTGGTCGAATCCAAGAACATAATTCTCCCTGCTCTTCATATAAAATTGGGTCTAATGAAAAACTTCGTTAAGGCCATGAACAAAACTGGGGAAGCATTTCTCTATTTGCGCGAGAAATTTCCACGTCTTATTGAGGCGAAAATAAAAGAGGGATATTTTCGTGGGTGGCCCAGATACGCAAATTGTAGAAAGATGAGCATTTCAACACCATCCTGACAGGTGATGAAAAGTTAGCTTGGGATGCCTTTGTTCAAGTGTCAACAAACTTTCTAGGAAATAAGAAAGCAGAAAACCATAAGGATCTTATGGCAAATCTTCTGCACTGCTACAATAGACTGGGGTACAACATGTTCTTAAAGATACATTTCTTACATTCCCACTTGGACTACTTCCCTGACAACTGTGGTGCTGTAAGCGACGAGCACCGAGAACGCTTCCACCAACAAATTTCGGACGTGGAAATGAGATACCAGGGAAGGTGGAGTGCATCAATGTTAGCCAATTACTGCTAGACACTAATCAGGGAATCACCAGCAGAAAACTACAAACGCCAGGCAAAGCGGTTGCGCCTTCAGTGACCTTCCCCGAGGGATAACACCAAGGTAAATACATGCAATAAGCATATATAGGCAATAATGTATAGTTATCATAATTTCAAAACGAGAGCTAATCTTGAATTTTCACTATCATTTTCGTTATCAGTACACCTGAAAACATAAAGATTAGCTGCTTTCATTCCGGTTACACAAAAAAAGTAAAATTTTGTTGGCTAGTGTTATTTGAGTTCTTAAAATAGGCCCTAAGTTATATCGTATTCCATTTGAAGTTAATTTTTCTATATAATTATTGATTCTCCAGATATTGATCAAATTCCAGCAGAATTAATACAAGAGGGTGGAAGCACATTATCTAGTGAAATTTATAAGCTTGTACTTACTATTTGGCAAAAGGAAATTGTGCCAGAACAATGGAAGGAGTTCATAATTGTACCTATCTTTAAAAAGGGAGACAAGACTAACTATAGTAACTTTCGAGGAATATTACTTTTGTTGATGTCGTACAAAATTTTGTCATCAGTGCGGTTTTAGGCGTAATGGATCGACTATTGGTCAGATTTTTTGTATTCAACAGATATTAGAGAAAAATGAGAGTATAAGGTTACAGTACCTATGTACATCAGTTATTCATACAGTAGAATTCAAAAAGGCATTTGACTCGGTTAAGAGAGAGTTTTATATAATAGACAGGCACCATACAACTTCCGTCCAGTCAACATGTAACACAGTCTTGTACACCTCCAAAAAATAACTATGTAGCTTCGCTTACAGCAATATTCAACACCGCTCATAGATTGATGGCGTCTTCTTTCAATACAAGCTATCATGGAAATTTTCTAGCCTCATAATTCTCATATAATATTCTTCCCAGACTGAAGACATAGGTTAACTATGTTCAAACACAATTCCACATCACCAATTTAATACAGATGAACACGTTTCATAACAGGAAATATTTCGTCTGATGTGAAAACCTTCACTATCAACATCAATGGTTTCCAGCAAAAGATTTAAAGCTTGAATAACTCAATACTTGCATGCTTTACATAAATACAACAATATATTACCAGGTTAAAATGATATTTTATTATATCCAAAAAACAAAGTTATATGTTCGCGTAGGCTTCCGCGGCTGGTGAACATGGTGTGTGGATAAGCTTCAGGGCTTCTACCGCATTGTCTTGGTGTTATTGGCTGACGTTTCGACTGCTGTGTTGTGGCCATCTTCAGAGCAGTTGCCATCACAAGATGGCCACAACACAGCGGTCGAAACGTCAGCCAATAACACCAAGACAATGCGGTAGAAGCCCTGAAGCTTATCCACACACCAACAAAGTTATATGATAAAACAGTCTAATTTATATGTAAGCAAGTCTTCATACTTAACATTTTATGATTCCCAAATTTAAATTATTTTTAAACCATGAATACTTATACTGTTATATTTTATGTAGTTGGGTTAAGCTTTTAATTTTTTGACATCAAGGGCATATGCGTGTACACAAATAAGAGATTATTATATTGTAATTCAATAATGGTATCTGATGATGTCGTTTAGTACGATAAAAACGTTAATACTCAAGAAATAAATATGTAATATAAAGGTTCACACCTTATATGAAATGTTAAGTCAATGACGGAAAATAATAATTATTCATTGTATCTCAAAGACTTAACTGAACAAATTCCTCAAAATGAATTGTAAAAAAAAAATTATATAATAGGTTTGTTCGCACAGCAAGTTTGTGATGGTTTGAGAACCAATTTCAAACCATTCGTGATTTCAGCTGTACGAACACATTTTCAAACTGGTTGGAACCATTGCCGGCTAGATAAGTGTTTGAACTTACAACAGCAGAATCAAGGAAGAAATAATTTAAACAGCTGTCCAACACCAAGAAGTTAGAACAGGTTTTCACCAAGTGACCAGTGATTGTGCGTGTGTAATCTGTGGACTGCATTGCCCGCTATATCATCTCTTTGAGTGCTCACTAAGAACATTGCCGCTGTCGTACTATGCTAAAGAAGAGTGACAAAGAACTTTGTACAATATACTCACAATACTCAATATACAATGTGTTTATTAAATCTATTAATTAAACACCAAGAAGTTATCAAGAAATCGTATAAACTTTAACCTATGTCAGTTGTTTTGTATTTTATGACATTATGAGATGAGATTTTATGCTCCGTAAAGACATAGTGAACTATTCTGAATTATGAAGCCAATATATTGTTTAAGTATTGTGTACCAGCATGTACTATGATAACAACTACAAATTCCATGTACAGTAAAATCCCTCGTAACCAGACCCAAATAACCCGCAATATCAAAACAATGGCACTTTTGGCTGGGCCAAAAAAAAAAAAAAAATGTTTAAATCTGCCACACTGCCACAGTCTGGGCCGTCAGTTTTGCCACACTAGGGAGTTCGCACGAACTTTCGTTTTCAGTGAATATTCAAACCTAAAATTAGTGTATTATTTGTGTTGTGTGATGTGTTTTAATAAGGAAAATCCACACAGTTTTTATATTCATTTTGTTATGTACGGACTGTCAGTTTTGTCACATTAGAAGTTCGCACAAACTTCCATTTTCAGTGAATATTCGAACCTAACATTAGTGTATTATTTGTGTTGTGTAATGTGTTTTAATAAAGAAAACCCACACAGTTTTATGTTTATTTAGTTATGTTCAGGCTGTTAAGTGTTGCCACATCAGGAAGTTCACATGAACTTTAATTTTCAGTGAATATTCTAACCTAAAATTAGTGTATTATTTGTATTGTGTAATGTGTTTTAATAAAGAAAACCCACACAGTTTTTATATTTAGTTATGTTCAGGCCGTTAAGTGTTGCCACATTAGGAAGTTCGCATGAACTTTAATTTTCAGTGAATATTCTAACCTAAAATTAGTGTATTATTTGCGTTGTGTAATGTGTTTTAATAAGGAAAATTCACAGTTTTATGTTTATTAGTTATACGCAAGTGATAGAGAAATAAGCTTCACATGGGCGCAGTTTCAAAATTTGGCACCTTGAAATAAGAACTTTTTTTATATATAACGGTATAACGGTATTTATTCAATTATCCGGCAAAATCTCGTATCCAGCCTGGTCCTTTTGGTGCCAGTTAAGAGGATTCTACCATATTTCCATTTTCGAAAGACGAATATTTGAATATTAAATGTGTTTCAGGTATAAACGGAACATTTCACTCTTACTAAATATTCACAGGTAAGGCTTTGTGATGACTGTGTGCAATATTCAACTTTTTAAATTTAATTTTCTTAATCTTATTTCAAGTGTATTCTGAATTATACTAACCTCACTCGCGAAAATATTTGATTTCGGCAGCTTACAAGATTTACTTCTCTAATTTATAGGTGTGTGAACTCCACTTCCTAGCAAAAGATATGAGACTCCCAAAATACTGAAAGGACTGTATGAATGTATGATCAGAAGATAGAAAGACGTTTAAAGGAGCACCATTATCATGTCCAAGACTTGAGAAAGGCGAGTATGTTATATAAATGTAACATGAACATTAAATGAACGTCTGTAATTAAACTCGTATGCTGTTATTCTTTAGGACAGTTTTATGCAATTATTATTTTATGTTAAGATGTTGTACCATCTTAAATGCTGAGCTGCCCAAAATATATGTCCAGGACTCAAGCAGTTGCTCGTGAGCCTACTGAGGATCGACAGTTTCAATTGGAGAATGAAACAATAATATTAGTATTTATTTGTTTATTTAACCTGGTAGAGATAAGGCCATCAGGCCTTCTCTGCCCTCTACCAGGGGATTACAACTATAATATGAACAATAAAATTACAATTAATAT
The DNA here is from genome assembly GCF_040183065.1 of Periplaneta americana. Lineage (NCBI taxonomy): Eukaryota > Metazoa > Arthropoda > Insecta > Blattodea > Blattidae > Periplaneta > Periplaneta americana. Next base: position 23,834,533 of record NC_091129.1, on the reverse strand, counting down.
TAATTTTACAATTAGAATAAAAATTAAAGTACGACAAGATTACCTGATTAATGAAAGCTAGACATTTTATCATAGAAGTTAAGAACAAAGAATATTTTTGTATTTACTGAATTACAAATTAAACCTAGAATAACAAAATTCTATAGTGATGAAATTACCGGATATTGAAATGTTTTGTGATAGATTAAGAGAACTATTTATAAGAAACCATGTCTGAACGAGTCTCAATTACTGACCAAGTGCCTAGTAAGTTTGCGTTTGAATTCAATTTTATTTCGACAGTCCCTGATGCTAGCAGGTAACGAATTCCAGAGTCTTGGCAGGGCTATTGTGAAAGAGGATGAGTATGAGGAGGTGCGATGGGATGGTATTATTAATATTGTTTCATGGCGTGAGCATGTGATCAGATTGTGGTGGGAAGAAAGGTTAAGTGAAGCAAGACGACAGGTACAAAGGAATAGAAGAGTTCAAGATTTCGAAGAGAAGGAGAAGTGAATGTAAATTTCTTTTCTTATCTAGTTTAAGCCAACCTATTGTCTCCAGGGATGGAGTAATATGATCATATTTACGAACATTGCTTACAAAACGTACACACAAATTATGAGCATGTTGAAGTTTCGTTTTGTTGTCGCTGGAAAGGTCAGTCAGTAAAATGTCAGCATACTTAAAATAGGGAAATACAAGCGTTTGCACAAGGGACTTTTTTAAGCAAGAGGGAAGGTGAACATTTATCCTTTTTAGCACATGGATAATAGAATATACTTTTCTGCAGGTTTCTGTGATTTGCATGTCCCAGTTGAGATTATTATCCATATGAATGCCAAGATTTTTTACCGAAGAACTGAAAGGGATGTGCACTGTACTTACTTTAACGGGGGTCATAGGAAGAAAAATCTGAAGATGCTTAATTCATGTAATCAAATTAAGTGTTTTAAAAGTTCTCAGAAAATGAAAGCAAAATTTCATAGTAGGCATAATATTTGTTTGTTAAGTGACTGTAACTATGTCTGCGTCGTTTTGTTTAATGAAGAGCCTTTTCTTGAAGTGAAGTGCTACATCCAGATATGACTTATATTTATGGAGAGGTAGAAGTACGTTCACTAGAAAAGATTGCTCTCCCTGTGAAAGTCAGTGAAATAATAGTGTTCAGAAAATAATTTGTAGCGCTAATTCAAAACTTGGAAATATTGTCAACAAGGAAATAATGCCAATTTCATTTGAAATTTCTGAGCAGTTGGATACTGCTCAGGAACAGTCGACTTCCATTCCTTCTACGAACAATGATAGGCTTATTGATAATAATTCTGAAGCAAATGTAACACCAAGTAGGCCTAAAAGAAGAAAGACTCAAACTCTACACTGGAGCTCATGAGGAAGGACAGGAAGGATTACTACACTGAATTCTTAAAAATACAAAGAGAAAGGTTGCAATTTGAAAAGGAAGGTTAAAGCAAGACAAAAAAAATTCAGGAAATGTTGGAAGTTGAAAAGGAGAAGGCTACAGCAAGACAATATAAAAACGAGTTGCTTAGCAAAAGAAATGAGATTTTAAAGAAATATTTGGAATACAAAATTGAGTTTCCAAATGATTTGTAATCTGCTATGCTTCCTTGTTAGTTTGTATGATCACTTTTCTTACCATGCAAAGACAGTTATATTTAGGATATTGTGACAGCCGGGATATGATCTCACGACCAGCAGAAGGAGGGCAAGGTCGGCGGTGGCTCGGCGCAGCAAATGAAGTTGCGTGCGCATCTGCTTCCTGGGGCATGTGCTATGGCGTAGAGAGGAGAGGAGAGACGGCGACCACGGCAGAGAGGGGAGACTGAGGGGAGAAATCCAGAGAAATCGAGAGGCGCCATCTTCTGGACATCTGTAGAAATTTCCAGCATTGTACTTTCCCGAAACTATGGTTTAGTTATAAATACGACACGCGAGTGAACTTGAGCAGTTAGTTGCAGTCGTTGCTAGTTTTGGACAGCAAGGCAGTCTTGTGTAGCAGTGAAGCCAGCTTCGAGACCAGAGTTCGACTTGAGTTGTGTCTGTAACTGTGGGAGCCAGAAGTCCTGAGTTTGAGTGCAGTGGACAGTAGTTGGGGGACCTGAATTCGAAGTTCAGTGGGCTGACCTGTTGTCTTGAAATGTTACAGTAATACATAGTACATACAGTACACCTGTAGTTTGCCTTCTGCAGTACCATTTTTTTAATTCGAATTTTTCCATAATTCGAATTTTTTCTTATGCCCTTCAGATTCGAATTACACAAGTTTCACTGTACATACTTTCAAGGGAAACCTTCCTGATAGAAGACCTCAGAACGGATTACTTGCTGCCATCTACCAGTGGCTACAAGCAGCTTCTAACAGAAAGAGAAGAGAAAAGACCCCAGATTCTGGATGAGTTCTACAGCACTGGGGCCATGATGGACAGAAACTGGATGAGACCAAACCAACCGTTATGGCATGTGGTGACGAGACTATCAATCCATGGCTACCATCACCAACTGTGCATTAGATCAGGTTTCCATACTGCCGACGGAGATTACGTGTGCAAATTATGTGGTGAACTATGTCGGCAATATCACATACCAACGTGTAAGAGGGCAGAGAAATCAATAACTGACATAGGAAAAAGTGATATTTATTAGTAACTTTAACTTTATCAGTAACTTTAAATAGTGACATATGGAATCGCCCCCATATGGGAAAAACTAACCCTCACCAACCTAGAGAGAATAGAGAAAGTCAAAGCACGCTTTCTCAAATGCACACTAGGAATAGGACAAAATGCACCTTCAAGACTAGTGTACGAGATGGCCAGAGAAACTTTCTACGTAGAAGACATCAGACTCCAACTACTACTGCAATCGACACAACCCTACAAAGACCTCCTAGAGAGAAGAGAAGATAAATGCCGTACGATAGACCCCAACTTCTACGCCACAGGTGCTATGGTAGACAGGAACTGGACTAAAGAAAATCAGACTCAAAGACATGCAATAATCCGCTACGCGATACATGGTTTTCACCATAAGTTATGCAAGACAAAAAGTTACCACGAACCGTGTGGAAGTTGTGTATGTGAATTGTGCAATTTAAAATGTGAAAGATACCATCTAACAAAGTGCAAGAATAACGATAAGACACTAAATGAATATGCTAAGAACTGACCTAAAACAAGATCTCAAATGCCTTATCAGGCGCACCTTTATTATTATTATTAGTAACTTTAACAATGCACACTCGTGCGCATTTCTCTCTTATTATTATAGTAGTCAATGAATTAGCTGTGAAAATAGGATACTTCACAAAAAAAAATTAAGTTCTCGCAATACCTTACAATTTACATCAGCAGAGATAAAGGCACGAGAATCGACAATGGAGGCCAGAAGGGCTAGGAGAATGGAAGAACACATTCAGCATGTTGACAAGGAGGGTGTAACATATGCAGAAGGTTCTTTTAGTGAAGGATGTAGGTACAAGCATGTCCCAATTTTAGACCCATTTTCCAGATAATTACATTTTTCGATACAAGAAACCTGATATCTCTAGAACTGTTTATCTGATTTCATTCAAATTTTGTACACTTGTCCTTTGTAATAAGCTCTAGAGCAGGCCTGCACAAGTTTTCCGCTCTCCGAGCTAGCTCACAGCTCATGAGCGGAATGCAGATATTAGCTGCGCTCTGTATAAGGGTGGACTGGAAGAAGGAGTGGATCTCGTACAAAATAAACACAAAAGGAAGTACTATTACGAGTGCTTATGAAATGAATTCCCATTCAGTGTTTGCAACACTATCTTGGACTATAATAAAGAAATATTTATTTTACAGAAGTAATAGAAATTCTATAGCTACTTAAATGTACAATATCATTTTGTTATATTTTTATTTATCAGTACATCAAAACAAGGTTCTATGCTGTTGGCAGCTGAAAGGAACAGTAGCCTACTGATCATAATGAAACATCAGTTACAGATGTTCGATGTCTGCCTTTATTAAAGTTGATTATAGAAAACAGTTGCTCACAAATATAAATGTTGAGCCAAACATAGCAATCATTTTCACAGCCAGCCTGTGTAGTCGTGGATATTATTGCTAATGTTTAGTCTTGTAAAACTCAACGAGGCTAGTAGTATTATTCAAACGATCTTTAACCCTCAGGTCACATTGAAGATCAATAAGTTCGAGCTGTAAATCGTTAAATGTTCCGTCTTTTAGATTCCTCCATACTGTACTGTAGCAGTAGGTGAGCAACGTGAAACAGTTACTGAGAATACGCACTGCACTCCACTAGATAGCTGAGTGGTCGTTTCCCTCTCCTCTACCTATAGCAAGTCTACGTCATTCTGACGTATCTTTCTCTCCATTTTGGCAAGCGGTAATGGTAAACACTGCTCGTTGAGCGCTGTTTGTGCACGCCTGCTCTAGAGGTTGGACCACAATGGTTAAATTTGAATGAGAAATGAGCAATTTTCTAGTAAAAATATACTGGAAAAGAAACAAAAATTGTTTAATGTAAATTTAAAAATCTGAAGTGAGCTGTGATGCTCAATGAGTACAAATCTTTAGATTATGATCTCAGATTTAAGGAAAAATTAGTAAATGACTATTATTCTCTCAATTTAGGTTAAATCATGTTTTTTGCACGACACAATTTTTTTTTCCTGAAAAATTCAAACTTTCAAACATATTCATAGTCACTAGATGTATTATACATCAAATTCAAGCTAAAATCATGTAGAATAAGTATGCAAAATTTGAAGAAAATATATGAAGTGGTAGTCAAGTTATTTAATATTTTGTTATTTTGTAAAAAGTGCAACCACTACTGTATGATACCCCTTAACATTAAGAATGGAGAAAATTTATTTTCATCACTAGTGAATATTAAGTCATACCAAAAGGAATACTCTCTCTTACAGCTTTGTGCCGTCCAAGAGACTTGCCCATCAGCAGACACATATGAAAACTACCTTCACCTGATCCATGTACCAAAAGGTGGATGAAGACAAGATTCTAGCAGCTTCTAAAGATGTGGAGAAAGGTCTTAGTTTTAGAGAGGCTGCTAGGATTCATGGCTTAGATCACTCGATTTTGTACCGACATCACAAAAAATAAAAAATGGGCCTGAAAATTAAATCACACGGTGGACAACCTGTTCTCAATCTTGATGTTGAAAATATGATCATGGACAGATTAGTACAGTGTGCTGAGTGGCGATATCCAATGGACTCATTTGACTTGAGAATTATTGTTAAGCATTACCTCAATAAATCTGGAAGAAAAGAGCCCAGATTTAAGGACAACTTGCCAGCAAAAGATTTTGCTTATAGTTTCCTCATGCGTCACAAAGCACATCTTTCAGAACGCATGTGCCAGAATATTAAAAGAAGCAGAGCTGGAATATCAAAAGATACCACTGAGGGATATTTTGAAAACCTCTCTGACTCTTTGGATGGAGTCCCATCAGCCAATATAGTGAATTATGATGAGACAAACTTAGCTGACAACCCTGGCCGAAAGAAGATGATAACCAAAAGGGGTACAAAGTACCCAGAAAGAGTCATGAACCATAGTAAGTCGGCAACCTCCATAATGTTTGCTGCAGCAGCAGATGGAAAATTACTTTCACCCTATGTGGTTTATCACGCAACAAATGTTTATGACTCGTGGTCAGTTGGGAGCAAAAGGTGCCCGCTACAACAGAACACCATCAGGATGGTTTGATGTGAATTGTATTGATGACTGGGTTGCGAATATTGCTGTCCCATATTTGCGAAGGCTGGAAGGCAGAAAAATTTTGATTGGGGACAATTTGTCATTACATCTCTCAGTGGACTCAGTTAAGCTCTGTGAAGAGCATAATATTTCTTTTATGTTTCTTCCTGCGAACTCAACACATCTGACGCAACCTCTGGATGTGGTCTTCTTCCGGGCGTTAAAAATGGCTTGGAGGAAGATTTTGAGTGCCTGGAAGACTGGTCCTGGGAGAAGGGAGTCATCTGTGCCAAAGACAGTGTTTCCTCACCTGTTAAAATCTTTGATGATAGCTGTTAGAGAGAATGAAAAGAAGAATGTTCTGTCAGGATTCTTTAAGTGTGGGATTGTGCCTCTTAATAAAGACAAAGTCCTCTCACAACTGCCACATGACAGCGAAGATGTTGACAATTCCAATGAAGTTGTCCAGGATTCTGTTTTAGAAATATTGAAGTCCCTTCACTATGACAGTTTGCCAAAGCCAAGGCAGTAAAGGAAGAAGATGAAAATAATGCCAGGTCAAAGTGTTACTGGGGTAGACTTCAGTGAAGAAAGTGAAGATGATTCCGATCCGTTATTGCCGCTGACAGTTCCAGTGACAATGAAGAATTCACAAATGAAGACACTATTGTTGCAGACGTAAACATGCAAGAGACAAGTGTGTGGATAGAGATGGAAAAACACATAAAGGCATTTTTCCTGTAAAAAGTGCTGACATAAATGTAAATGACTGGCTGTTAGTGAAGTTCCATAGCCGCAGCTATGTAGGGAAAGTCACAGTTTTGTCTCCCAAATTTGTAGCAACATTTCTGAGGGAAAAGCCGTCTAACAAAATGCATGGATCCTTGTTTGTCTTCCCCAATATAAAAGACATTACTGAATTTAAGTATGACTAAGTAGTAGGTAGGCTTCAACCGCTACTGTCAGAAAGAAGAGGAACTTTTACTTTTGCGGTAAATTCAAAGGAGTGGTAATAGTGTTCTTTGTGTATCACTGATGTATGCTCTTATTTTACTTTTTAAAATACATAAATTGTGTTGCTATTCAACCTATATGGTGATGACTAGCAAAATACATAAGAATCAAATACGTGTTGTCATTCACCCCACCTAAGGGGTGAATAGCAACAAAAAGAAATTATTTTTTATATATATTTGCATATCACTTAAAATTTATAGATTTTCAGGATATAATGTTAAGAAGTGGATATGGGATGTGTAATTTTTTGTCGTCTTATATTAATTCCTTAAGCACTTATGCTACGAAAAACATTTAAAGTTGTTGATATTCACCCCATTTTACGGTAATCGAGCTCTTGATTTGGAATCAAAACCACATTCAAAAGGTGATCTTTTATGTTTGTATGCATAGTAATAAGATAAGTATACAGCCTATAGCATTTGAATAAAAAGAGGCTACCACGTTTGTATGAATATTAATAAGATAATTATAAAGCCTACAGCATTTGTATGTTTGTATGCGTAGTAATAAGATAATTATACAGTCTACAGCATTTGTATAAAAAGAGGCTACTATATTTGTATGCGTAATAAGATAATTATACATCCTACAATAAAAAAAAAGAGGCTGCAATATATGTATGCGTAATAAGATCATTATTTACGGTCTTACTAATAAAAACTCTATATACAGATGTTTAACTCTCTTATACGTATACAATGAGTAGCTCGTTTATACGTCGTGTGTAAATTCCTTACTAATAATCACTACATACGTCGTGTATAACAGTATAACTGTTACACAGCTACGTCATAGTTTCGTCATTACTTCATTACGAAAGGTAATAGAATATCTGAGATTCTTAGTGCATCCGGTAGAGTGCCCTAGTGTGCCGTGTTAAGAATCGATAGTACAACTGGCTCTGATCGATTACCACACTATATTTTGCTCAAAGAGTACAAGCTACAGCAATAATATTCTACTTATTCTGTGCTCTTTGGTGTGTTCTGTGGTTACAAGGCATCCATCATCATAAAATGACAGTCGATACGAACAGCTGTTAGAGGGGCGGCCATTTTGTCTCTATATACAACGCTTAAACAAGGGGTTTCGTGTATATAACTACTGCAAAGCAATTCTCATTGTATAGTTACAGAGTGTTTATACATCCATCACTTATGCATGGTTTATTAGTAACGTTTTCTGTCTCAACGCTGCATAATTCTCGTATAAAAACTATACACGGTTTATTAGTAAGACCGATATCCTACAATAGAAAAAGAGGCTACTATGTTTGAATAAGTAATAAGATAATTATATGCCCTACAATAAAAAAGAGGTTACCTTACTATGTTTGTATGCGTAATAAGATAATTATGTATCCTACAATAAAAAAAAAGGCTACTATATTGTATGCGTAAGAAGATAATTATATATCCTGCAAATGGTTTAATCTAAAGTAGTACACAGGACAGTATATACAAATATAAAAATATACATGCTTTAACACGATATATATTAGACTGTAGACCTAAAGTGACATGAATTATGCTGGATTCAGAGTCTCTATTGTTTGCCTTTCCCGTTGGTGGTATCCATGTGAGATGCTGTAGAAGTTGGCTTCTTTTCGGGCTTCACATAATGGCTGGTCCCTTCGAGATTCAGAGTTTCTTGGCGTCCGCTACTCCAAACGAGGCAGCTCACTGCTATTATTAACAGAATCACTCCTATTGCAAACAGTGCGTAAGAGATGACAGCACGTGCAATTGGCGGAGCGTTTGTTGCTAGACTTAGAAGATCAGTAACTTCTTCTGGCAGTTTATCGATACAGTCTTCAAACCACATGATAGGGAAAACAATATCTGGGAAAGTGGCCACCTGCTTGATGTCCACCACCTGACTGACAGCCAGGTTCAGTTGTATTCTTGCTCGAGCTCCTAGTGTCACACCCATTTGAGGCTGAACATCGATGTACAACATGTGCTTCTCTGGGTCAGGTTCGCCGATTCCTAACACAGCTTCTCGCAGCTTGGGATCCGCAAGATAAAAGTGTCGGAAAGACAGCATTATGGGCGATTCAAATTGACAAAGACTAATATTGAAGAGCCCGTTAGGAGAGCAGGGTGGTCCTGCAGGGCAGAAGCAATCATTATCAGGGTTCCTCTCCACATCAGCAAACACGTCCTTGGGAGGAGTGAACCTGTACCCTTGGACTCCACCTGAAGTTTCAACCTCACGCAGAAATCAAAATTTATTTGAATCTTCATTGAGTGGTTTGCGGTGACTGCTGTAATGTATGAGCAGGCACACTAAAGATCATAGCTTATTAAAGATCGGACATTCTCTCTCCTTTCTTCGTGGAAGTTTTCTTCTTGTGAACTTTCTACCCGTGCTGAAGCAGGTAAGCTACACATTAAATGAGAAAGATCTCTTCCATCGGAATAGAGTTAGGAAATGATCCCAGGATGGAGGCAGCATTCCCTCGCTGAACCGCTATTCCAATGCGTTGACGAAGGAAATTGATACATCTAGGATCGCCGGTACGGGACAGTAGGCGTGTACCAATAAAAAAGAGGCTACTATGTTTATATGCGTAATAAGATAATTATATAGCCTATAGTATATATAAAAAAAGAAGCTTCTATGTTTGTAAATAACGTCATATAGTGTATGAAAATAAACAAATTGATCAAATTGACAGATGAAATTACATTTTCACTAAGAAGAAGTAATTATTGCGTTGTACCGAAGTACGTATGATATTTCCGTGCAGGAAATAATATGATATGCGTATATAATCACTTAGGCCGGTATTCATAGTCAGTGACTTATTTGTTCAATAAGTATGACTGTTAAGTTATTGGTACGAGAAATTGCAAGGCCATTGTCACAACAACGTGAATCCGACAGTCGTTTTTCTTTTGTCTCCAATTTCGTTTTTCTGTTGTCTCCAAATTTGTACACTATAAGTTACATAGTGTCTGTAGGATAAAATTATTGTGGAAATGGAAGGAAAGAAAAAAAAAAGCAAACATTTTACTTCTGTAGAAAAGGAAGTATTAAAGGAAATTATTCTTAAATATTCGACAATTATAGAGAATAAGAAGACAGATGCAGTGTCTTCAAGACAGAAGTACGAATGTTGGATGAATATTACTGAAGAATTTAATTCGTCCATACATATTGTGGAACATGTACGTACACCTTCCTGCAATATTTTCTTTGAAGAAAGGCCGAGAGATAGATGGGAGGATAATATTAAAATGGATTAATCTTCCTCAGGATAGGGACCGATGGCGGGCTTATGTGAGGGTGGCAATGAACCTCCGGGTTCCTTAAAAGCCCTAAGTCAGTGATGTCAATCAGAGCGTATATGCGCTACGAGAATGCTTGCGCTACTGGAGCACGCCAGCTACGAATACGTACTTCAGTGAGGGTTGTACAGTGTACAGTTGGCATTAATCATGCACCAGCGAAGAGATCGTGCAACAAGTTCCAGTTCGAATGAGTACTGCAGTTCCTATGCAAGGAACAGGAAGGAGATAATACAGTGCTTAATATGTGGACAACATGCGATTAGTAAGAAAAGCAGCATACAGCGACATTATTCAACATACCATGAACAAACATACAGAGATATCGAGGGGGAAGAACGATTAAAATTATTACATACATTACAGACTACCGTAAGTGCAAATATCTAGATTATTTACTATGTATCAATTAATTTATTATTTCTTTATTGAGGGTCCTTACAGGGAGTTATCCCCAATTACAAGTACACCAACATAAAGAAATACAAACAACAAATTAAAAACAAATGATTCATAAACATGTGCTGTAAACACAAAGTTTACAAAAGTTCAGTGTATATACTAATGTGATAAACTTCTAATTTCCAAATACGTAAACTGAATTGACAGATGTATAGGGCTACATAACAAAAAAAATAAAGTACAGTTATTAAAGAGGTATTCAATTGAAGACAGTCCTGTAGGCCTAAATAAATAGTGTTCAAATTAAATGTATGGGCTATTCCATCTCAAATCGACCGAAATATAGAGAAAATTGACCTTGGATTTTTAAATACAATGAAACTTTTTCTGTCCGTTGACAACTGTGATACAATGCTTTGTGCAAAGTTTGAGGCATCAGAACTTCATAGTGTTTAAATTAAAAATATTTTAATTTATCGTATTTTCACAAAATTAGCAACTTTAAACTGTTGTGGCTCCGAAACCCTTTCACCCAATGATCAAAATCATGGTTTACTTTGATGCTAAGAAATTGAAGTTTATATTGACATGTAAACAGTTTTTCTTACTTTTTATGGAAATGGAGAAATTTAGATTTTTCTTCATTAAGACGCCTTTGCCCACGAAAAAATATTTTTAAATTATATGGTTAGATTCCGCATTGAAAGTACAAATAAACATATTTTTTACTGGTGCACCGTTCAAAAGAAAGTATTGAAAATATCAAATAAAGAAAATAAATAGTACGCGCGTGAACTAACCAGCTGACTGTGAGACGGGACCTAGCAGAGACAAGCAAGGCCAGGAGACAAAACATGTGATGTTTCATCTAATAGCGCATAGCTGGGCTAGCTTTATCACAAGTTTTCATAAACACAGGAGTAAAGTGACGCCCAACGCTTGCTTATCTCCAGTGCGTGCGGTATATACTGCTCCGTTCAAGTCTAGGCGTGTGAAAATAATTCCCTTTGTCCGCCCCTGTGTCTTGCTCTCATCTGTGTTTACGGCATCCCACTCCAGCACTTAAGCACGGGAAGGAATCGAACGTCCGTTATGCGCTCTTTCTTTGACATCACTGCCCTAAGTATATACAGGGTGATTCAAAAGTCGCGCGACACAACACATCTCGGTTATTAGTGTAAATACAAAAAGTAATTTTAAATAAATGTATTAGATAATGGTACGTGTAATTCATGTGCAAAATTTAAAGAAAATCGTAAGAGCCATTTTTGAGAAAATTGCAACAAACATGTTCGCGTTTCAAGTAAAGTACCAGTCTGGTTAGTGGAAACGCATCCAAAGCTTAGATGTCACAACTCTGGAGGGTAAGAAACTTAAATTAGAGATGTGGTTTGGGTTGCACGCCGTAATTAATAAATTGTTTTTTTGTTTAAGTGCTAGTTTCACCAGTAAACCGGGTAGTTACAGACAATGTACACAATTCCTGAGAGGGTGGAAATGGTTCTCATCCATGCGGGAGGGCTGAGTCTACGGGAAGCAGCAGAAGAATATCACAGACAGCACCCAGATCAACCTACCCCACATCATGGAAACATTGGTCATTTAATGGAACGGTTCAAGAAAACAGGCAGTATTCACGACAAAAAACGTTCAGGGCGGCCTCGTACAGCAACAGGGGATGCAAACGCAGCTAGTGTACTAGCTAAGCTGGTAGTCAGTCCATCACGGTCAACCAGGAAAGTGGCGCAAGAATGTGGTACCAGTTAAGCGTCCGTGTGTCCAGGATACTATCCGTCAATCATTTCCATCCCTATCGTATGCACTTTGTGCAGGAACTGCATGCGGATGGCACAGATATGCAGGTGCAGTTCTGTGAGTGGTTTCTTGAATGACGAACGCACCAATCAAACCTTGAAACTGATATTTGTTGGAGCAATGAGGCCTGTTTCCATTTGAACGGAACAGTAAATCGACATAATGCTGTGTATTGGGCAACCGAGAACCCCCACATAGCTATAGAGGCTCATAATCAGTTTGACCCAAGATTAAATGTGTGGTGTGGCATACACAGCGATGTCATCGGTCCCGTGTTTCTGAACAACAAGCTCACTGCTCCACTGTACAGACAGCATCTCGAGGCTACACTGCTGCCCTATTTGGATGATCTGCCCCTAGAAAGAAGACTTGGGTTTTTCTTTCAGCAGGATGGAGCACCACCGCATTTCGGATTGACAGTACGCGAATTGCTGAATGAAGTTATCCCTGGGCATTAGATCGGTCGCAGGGGTCCAGTGGAGTGGGCGCCTAGGTCGCCAGATTTAACGCCACTTGACTTTTTCCTCTGAGGACATCTCAAGTCTGTAGTTTACAGCAACAGGCCTCGAACACTGGATGAACTGCAGGAAAATATCAGGACAGCATGTGCACAAATAACACCTGCAGTGTTACGTAATGTGCGGAGCAGTTACCTCAACTGTGTATGGATGTGCCGTCAACAAAATGGCCACCAATTTGAACACTTACTCCAGTAGTGTGCATGGGGAACAATTACACAGGTCGTGCAAGTTCAAGTGATAAAATGTTTCAGTTTGCCATTGTGACTCTCAACTTACTCAGCTGTCAACACAAAAAAACACAATTTATTAATTACATCACACGACCCAAATCACATTTTTAATTTAAGTTTCTTACCCTCCAGAGTTGTGACCCCTAAGCTTTGGATGCATTTCCCCTAACCAAACTGGCACTTTACTTGAAACGCGAACATGTTTGTTGCAATTTTCTAAAAAATGGCTCTTACGATTTTCTTTAAATTTTGCACATGAATTACACGTACCAATATATATATATATATATATATATATATATATATATATATATATATATATATATATATATATATATATATATAAAACATTTATTTTACACTATTTTTTGTACTTTAATAACGGAGATGTCCTATGTTGCGCGACTTTTGAATCACTCTATGTATGTATGTATATATATATATATATATATATATATATGGTGAATTTCATTAAAATATATACCCAGAGTGAAAATTTTGAAGTATTAGAGGATGTTAAAGCTATTGTTACAGCTTTCTATAACAATAACCAAGGATTATGTCATCATTCGTTCAGAAGAAGAAAAAGAGAAGGTACAAAAGCGGTTCCTGTTCCTTACTGTGAGTGAAACCTACAAACAGTTTCAAAATGGTAATCCAGAATTTAAAACTGGATTGACAAGATTTGATGAACGTTGTCCACAACACACTCCTGAACATTTATGCCTGTGTATTTATCATGAGAACATGACACTGCTATTTACATCATTACCAGAAATGTCCAGGAGCATATCAGATTTTCTACAAAACATTGTATGCAATGAGAACAAAATGAAGTGCATGGTGTCTGTGGTACTGCTAGAAAGTTTGACCATTACATTCTTAATGTATTTTCGCAACATATTAGAGATGATGAAAGAATCTACAAACAATGGATGAAGGACGAAAGAGGGCACATATCCACAGAAAGAATATGCGGGTCTGTTACAGAGATACTGGATGCAATGAGAAGTAAGCTCCCACAATTCCTTAAACATGCATTTATTAACTCAAAACAATCTTATTGGCTCGGGCGTAGAAATTGGTTATCACGATATTACACTAAAACTTGTTTTGAAATTAAGACTAGTATTGTCTGATTCAAAATCAACAAAAATATTTGCGGATTATCCACAAATAAGACAATTTATAAAGAAAAAGAGTTGCACTATTTCTCATTGCATTGGGATGGCATCGTAGAAGTACACTGTTGGCATTATAGGCTCACGCGCATTAATACGTAACAGATGACAAGCGCGGAACTTTCAACATCAATTTTGAGACAATCATGGATGTTAAGAGGTATATTGGATATTATCCAAACCTTTCAAGAGGCAATGAGAATACATTAAGAACTTTACAAGATATGAGATTGATAAGAAGATTGAGATGCAAGGTTACAAATTTTAGATGATATTGCTCTCTCGTAAGAAAAAGTGACAGCTATTTGGGATATGTGTTTAAATGTAATAGATGCAAATTGCATATAAGTGTATTGGAGGGTAGCTTTTTAAAAAGAACATATCTATCCAGTGGCGTGTGGTGATAAATAATCCTGGTGGTGCACAAATATTTATTATGATTATGATTATCATATTATTATTATTAATAATATTAATATTATAGGTACTAACTATGACATAACTATTAACATATGCTATATAGGTACAGATTTACATGATTTTGTTAGTCAAGAAATTGCAGTTCATTAGTTTCCTATGTAGGTCCAGTAATAGCAAAGTAAAGTGTTCAATTTCTATTGCAGCACACCGTAAATAATATTGTTTTCACTATATTGCATTTTATAACAAAGTTCACACGTTCACAAGCATTCGATACGTCTGTCGTCTCATCAGCCTTAACTGCAAAAAAGTCAGCAGCATTCTTTATTTCTTTGAAATCTCATCATGGCATACATCCAAAATGGTTTGAAGGATTTCGTTCTGTATATGTTTGATGTGTCCTTAAACACTGTTGCTCTTTCCAAATGTTCCTTAAGAGTGTCTAATTCAGAACTACAATTGATGAGGCCAGAAAAATACTAGCGTTTAAAGATGAATTTCTGCCATCGTGACCTCTTAAAGCCAACTCAAAAACTCCACAAAACCGCACGCACATATCTGTTCTTGGTAACTTTATCATTGTGAAGTTCGATAGTCTAATTGAATCCAATTGTGTCTGTATGTTTGTTAGACCCAACACTGCTAATTTAACATTATTGTAGATGTGTGCAGCTCAACCCTTATTTCTTAATGCATCCTCATCTATCATTAAAAACTTCAACACTTCATTTTCTAACACTAAATGCTCTTCATCCGAAGAACTCATTTCGACAACTAAACTGGAAGTGGAAGTGGTTACTTGCATCCAAAGTGACCACACTTCCAGAGCAAGCTTCTAGGCATGCAGGCGTTTCCATTTTACTTGCCCAAACATGCCTTCAATGTGACCTTAGCTTATGTCTGTAAGTACCTTGACAAGTCGTGTAAGTCATAATATATCTGTCATGTAAGTCACGACATGTTTTGAGGAATAAGCGGTAAAATAATGTTCAAAATTTTAATTTCCTTGCCATTACAATTCACTTCATCATTACTGAAAAACCTACCCACCTCTCATCATTTTCATTCAAATAAAAGAACAGAAATTGTGAAATTATAGTAGGGAATGCACTCTTGATGTTTTTTGTTGTCGTGTAAATCACACTATGACAAAATATTATAATAATGTTACGTCATGTGTGAAGTAAATTTTTCAACATAGGCCTACAATATGTACAACTCTAATGTATAATAGTTGCATTTGTACAAGATTTTGAACCTTTAAAAACACATTTCCTGGCATATTTTTTGCAATTAAAGTCTAGTAAGTGTTTCCAATGTTGTATCCCACGTGAAATTCACCACATAAAGGCAAAGGTACTTAATTTTGGTGATAAAGTTTATATTTGCATAAATTACCAATCTCTGAAACATAAACTGTACTGGAAATTCTTAAATTACTTAGACTCGTATTTGGTCTTTTTAGTAAGTGCAAAATAATTTTATTGCGATCCATACAGAAGGATTTCGGGTATTTATATAATTCCATGACACCGCTACCTAATTTGATGATACAGGTATCTTAATTTGGTGATATATTAATATAGGGCATAAACGTTATTAAATAAGTAATATTATAACCTCACATTTTTATTGCATTGTCAAACTGAAAACATGAAATATTAATATTATAAATAGCCTACTCTCACAAGTTCTTTTTTATAAAATTAAAAAAGTGAAAAATGATTGCATTACTTACACTACAAAAAGAATTTTCAATATTTAAACCACTTTTAAAAATTAATGTAAATTACTACTTCTTCTTCAGGCTCTACAACTCTCTGATGAAAGTTTTGGCCTTCTCAACAACTTTCTTCCATTCCTTACAGCTTCCAACTATCTTTGTCCAGTTTTCCACCCTCATCAATTTCAAATCATTCAGGACATCATCCTCCCATCTATTTTTTGGTCTACCCTGCTTTCTGTTAACTATTGGTTTCCATTTGTATATTTGTTTGACCAGTCTATTATTCTCCATTCTATTTATATGACCAAACCATCCTAATCTTAGCGATTTTATATGATTTATTATGTTCCTATTCTTTATCAGCTCATTCAGTTCACTGTTGTATTTAATTCTCCATGTACCATCATTCATTTTAGTTGGACCAAAAATTTTTCTTAGTATTACTCTTTAAAAAATTAGTAGTCTATGTTTTATGGAGTTTTTAAGTACCCATGTTTCGCTGGCATAAGTTACTACAGGTCTTATTGTAGTACAGCATAGCTTAAATTTAGACTGTTTAGATATCAATTTACTTCTAAATAACTGCAGGTTAGCATAGTATGCTTTGTTTCCAATTACAATGTAAACTACACAAGACGAAAATAACACTGTAGTCTCGACAGCTAAAACATTGCTGACACTGCAAAAGTCACACATGTAGATAATATCAATTGGAGGTTCACTCAAGCAAAGTTCATGATACGGAGTAAGGGAGAATGAACATTACACCCATTTCTTCCCATTTTTTTCTCTTTAGTCCCGAGAAAACAGCCCATTTACAGGAACCACAAGTCCATTCTTCATCATCAGATGTGAGTTGTTTAGGCTTTAATGGTTTCCTTCGTTTTTGTGTTCCTGAAGGACCAGCTGAATCCGAAATCATGTCTCTTCTTCCTTTGGTTGAAGGTTGAGCCATCACAGTTGTCACTTGGATCTCAGTTACAAGTCGAGCCCTTGGATTGAGAACCCTTGCTCTCACAGGCTTCCTTTTCACGTTTGCAGTTGGAGTTTTTAAGATTTGATCAATTTGGGAAGACAAGGGTTTTGCTTCTGGGCTACTTGGTGAAGTTGATGCCCTTACAGAAACTGGAACATCTGCCTGTGGATCAGGACACTCAGTCAACAGAGATGGAGCTAGCTTTTCTCTGGTAATGACACTGCAGTCCAGGGGTATGATTCCATAGTACTTAACCCTTTGTGGTCGGATTTAAATACCGCAGTCAGTCTGCGCGAAAAATGTGTCGGATGTTTCCCGCCGTGGGACTGCAACGTGGATATTGCAGGGGCAGATGTCACCCGAGATGGGACACGGATTTAAATATCGCAGTCACTTTGCGCGAGAAATGTGTCGGATGCTGCCCGCCAGGGGATGTAACGCAGATATTGCAGTGGCAGATGTCATCCGAAATGGGCTCAAAAGGGTTAAAACATTTCTTATGTTTTTTTTTTTTCGGACAATGCTTTCACAAAAGGCATCTTGAAAATAGTGTGAAAATTTTTCTTATTTGGCTTCTCTGTTGGATGTTGCATCATGTTATTATGGAGTTCCTCTTGCCAAGCGCTGTTAAGTGCCTTGTAAACACCGACACCCAGAGGCTGGACTATGTGTGTGGTGTGGGAAGGGAAGGTCAAAATATGGATCTTATTTTCATGAGCAAGCTCAATTACTTGTGGAGTAATGTGTGCTTCATTCGAATCCATAAGCAAAAGTATGGGTTTAGTGGTATTGGATTTAAGGAAAAATCGAAACCACTCGAGAAACTTCCTTCACAATCCACCCTTTCTCAGACAGATTAACCTGGGTGTTCGGCAGACAATCCTTCTTGTAATCATCATGCCAATGAGAACCTTTGAAGATTACAAAGGGGGGGGGGGGATCCATGTGCCATTAGCACAAACACAGCTTACTAACATCATCGTTTACCCTTGTTCTCCATAGCTGTGCCTGTATATACATTTGTTTCCTATTTCAATCACAACCTTACTGGGTTTAACTACTTACATCAACCCACTTTCATCCACATTCCAAATATGATCTGCTGCCTTTCTTTGGGGAGGTAACCTAATTTCTTTATGGCAACCGAAAGTCTGTCGAAATAGTCACTAATCAAGGAAGGATTAGCCATAGAAGCCCGATATGCTGATAGGTTTTCTGGCACTTGCAGAGTTAGTCCATAGCATTTTTGAAATGAAACCACCATTTCTTACTTGCACACTTCTTTCCTGTATTAAAAAAAATGTTCACGACCAGATGACTCTGCCACTTCAAATGCAATTAATTACTCTCAGCTGTCACCGTCAGACCAGATCCCAGTTTCTGCATCTGAATAATGTAATTGAACAATTTCTGTTCTAATTCGGATTCTAAAGTGAATGGGCGACCTAATTTTTTTAAACTCACTGCCATATTACAATCTTCATTTTCTGCCAAGAACCTCTTCAATGAGCTCCAAGAAACTCCTTTCTCCATTGCAGCATTGTATACACTATGGTGATTTTGTTGATTTTATGGCTACTCCACAGGAAAAATTAAAAGAGCCTTAAAACTAAGACGGCAAACACCACCTGATCCGAGACAAGGCCAAACCAAGAGAGGCACTGTTTTTCTTCCATACTACAGACAAGTTACATACCATATCACCAAGATACAACAACACAATGTGGAGACAATCTTCACACCTACTAGGCAGACTCGTAACTGCTTACAGTCGGTCAAAGACAAACGTGACCGACTTTCATCAGCTGGAGCATACAGAATCCCGTGTTCCTATGAGTCAGTGAACATAGGTACAACACAGCATAGCTTCAAGACCCGAAGAATCACCGAGCATAGAAAGGACTGCTGTCTAGGTCATGTGGACAAGTCAGCCATAGCCAAGCATGTTTTTAAAGATGGGGATCACAACATGAGGTTCCAGGACACCGACATCCTAAGCAGTACACCACACTTCTATGCCAGGTTACATCGGGAGGCTATTGAAAAACATAAACACAAAAACAACTTTAACTGTAAGGAGGTAGGACTCAAGGTCAACAAAGCTTGGTATCCGCACACACATCAAACCCTTTCTCCGACAATTAGAGACTATGACAATCAGAACACCGAAGTCACTGGTGCGGACTGCGGCAACGACAAGCCACAACCCTCCCACACCTTAAATATCGACGTGCTACCAGTCTCAGTACCAGTTCTTGATACACACAGCAGATCTCTCCACGCACGTGTACCACGCCATTGAAGATGTCTACCAGAGTAGTGGACGAAACGTATGGTTGTATCACTGACAGACCACAGCCCTCTAGCCCGAAAAATACCCATCCTAAAGTATACACAATTATCCTCTCACTTTAAACTTCAGTCCACAGTTTGAACCCAGTGACGGCTATATTTCCTGAGTTCGAGCCCCGAAAATTAATTTTTTTATTATAGATATAATACAATTGTTGGAAAAATCTAAAAAAAAAAAAAAAAAGTATAGAACAAACGCTCTCACTTTAGACATCAGTCTACTATTACATTACTAAATTTGACAACAGCTTGGCTTGTTAATTTAAAATGGCTGTTATTACATTACTGCAGATGATGAAAGTTAATGTCTCTCTATAATGAAAATAAAAATGGGAAGCAGATGTCTGTTAAAATAATGTCAATAAGTCAGTCATTGTTGAGTGGCGAGTTCTCAACTTTGTTTCAGGCAACTTTACAAGAAAAAACTAACTGCAGCCATTTTTTTTATGATAGTGCTGAGAACATTCTGACAATTGTTGCATTACACCACATTCAACATAATGTACGTATTTTTGTGCTACTAAGCAAATTATGGTTTTTTGCACACGATAAACGTATTATGGTATACGCTACAATCAGCTAAATTATGGTATGTCTACCATAATTAAGGTACTGGTGGCAGGATCCCATTATGTTGCATCCCTCCCAACTTCAAGCTCTGGTAATTAAAAGGCTCATGTAAAAGACGATTGAAATGTTATTCTAGAGCTGTTCGTGCTGGAGTACACTTGTTTCAAATTGGATGTGGCAATTGGCAATTGCGTATTTGCAAAATCGTCGGATTATTGCTCAGAATCCACCAAACTGTAGCACCATTGGTTGTAATAGACCTATGACTTTGATAAAGCTGTCCAGTACAATTGATGGTGTTATATGGGCGATTTCCATCTCACAAGGGCTGCAAGAAATCCATCTGGGACGGATCTTTCTTGAGTGGGCAGCATATCACATTTAAGATCTTTTTAATGCTTCCATTGTACTGGGTGTATTCTGTATCTGTCGGCATCACAGCAGGAGAAGCTAAAGTGTCGAAGGTTACAGCAATCCAGTGGTATCAACATTTTAGAGATATCTGTTCCAGGTGGCTTGTACAGAATCCACTGAGATTAGGCGGTCCTGGTACAGTCGTACAGATTGACGAAAGCGTCATTACTCAACCTAAGTACGGTGTCGGACATGTGGTTCGGGAGTAGTTTTCGGAATGTACAACTGCCAGAGACAACTTGGTTTCCTGGAATTTGTGCCAGACAGAACCCGGGATACTGTGCTGTCCATTATTGGAATATCTGTTCTTCCTGGAACAGAAATTCATTCCGACCAGTGGGCAGCACACAGAGCAATACCCGCTCTTCCAGTAATTCCACCCAACAGACACCTAAATGTGAACCATTCCGAAACTTTTGTGGCTTCACTGACAGGTGCACATACCAACAATGTGGAATGCTTCTGGAAGAATGCGAAGTAGAAGGTGAAGGAGATGTCCGGCACTTGTGATGCTCATCTACCATCCTACATGGACGAGTTCATGTGGTGGCAGCTCTATGGGAAGAAGACACAGAATGCATTTGATAACTTGCTGGATCAAATTGGAGCTTTCTACCCTGTGTAATGCAGGGCAGCAGAAACGACTCTTTTGAGAGCCAACATATAATATTAAAGAGCAGAGGTTGAGAAGTGTGTAGTGATATTGTGTTACAGACAATTTGCAACTACAGAATTGGCAATTGCGTATTTGTAAAATCGTCAGATTATTGCTCAGAATCCACCAAACTGTAGCACCATTGGTTGTAATAGACCGATGACTTTGATAAAGCACTCCAGTACAATTGATGGTGTTATATGGGCGATTTCCATCTCACAAGGGCTGCAAGAAGTCCATCTGGGACGGATCTTTCTTGTGTGGACAGCATATCACATTTAAGATCTTTTTAATGCTTGCATACTACTGGGCGTATTCTGTATCTGTCGGCATTGCAGCAGGAGAAGCTAAAATGTCGAAGGTTACAGTGATCCAGTGGTATCAACATTTTAGAGATATCTGTTCCAGCTGGCTTGTACAGAATCCACTGTGATTAGGCGGTCCTGGTACAGTCGTACAGATTGACGAAAGCATCATTACTAAACCAAAGTACGGTGTCGGACATGTGGTTCGGGAGTAGTTTTTGGAATGTACAACTGCCAGAAGTAACTTGGTTTCCTGGAATTTGTGCCAGACAGAACCTGGGATACTTTGCTCTCCATTATTGATATATCTGTTCTTCCTGGAACAGAAATTCATTCTGACCAGCGGGCAGCATACAGAGCAATACCCGCTCTTCCAGTAATTCCACTCAACAGGCACCTGACTGTGAACCATTCCGAAACTTTTGTGGCTTCACTGACAGGTGCACATACCAACAATGTGGAATTCTTCTGG
The DNA here is from genome assembly GCF_040183065.1 of Periplaneta americana. Lineage (NCBI taxonomy): Eukaryota > Metazoa > Arthropoda > Insecta > Blattodea > Blattidae > Periplaneta > Periplaneta americana. Next base: position 23,812,464 of record NC_091129.1, on the reverse strand, counting down.
AAGAATGCAAAACAGAAGGTGAAGGAGATGTCCGGCACCTGTGATGCTCATCTACCATCCTACATGGACGAGTTCATGTGGTAGCAGCTGAATGGGAAGAAGACACCGAATGCATTTGATAACTTGTTGGATCAAATTGCAGCTTTCTACCCTGTGTAATGCAGTGCTGCAGAAACAACGACTCTTTTCAGAGCCAACATATATTTAACAGTAGAGGATAAGAAGTATGTAGTGATATTGTGTTACAGACAATTTGCAACTACAGAATTGGCAATTGCGTATTTGCAAAATCGTCGGATTATTGCTCAGAATCCACCAAACTGTAGCACCATTGGTTGTAATAGACCAATGACTTTGATAAAGCAGTCCAGTACATTTGGTCTTATATGGCAACGCTCATCTCACAAGGGCTGCAATAAGTCCATCTGGGACGGATCTTTCTAGAGTGGGTAGCATATCACATTTAAGATCTTTATAATGCTTGCATTCTACTGGGTGTATTCTGTATCTGCCAGCATCGCAGCAGGACAAGTTAAAGTGTCGAAGGTTACAGCGATCCAGTGGTATCAACATTTTAGAGATATCTGTTCCAGGTGGCTTGTACAGAATCCACTGTGATTAGACGGTCCTGGTACAGTCGTACAGATTGACGAAAGCGTCAGTGCTAAACCGAAGTATGGTGTCGGACATGTGGTTCGGGAGCAGGTTTCGGAATGTACGATTTCCAGAAGCAACATGGTTTCCTGGAATTTGTGCCAGACAGAACTCGGGATACTGTGCTGTCCATTACTGAAATATCTGTTCTTCCTGGAACAGAAATTCATTCCGACCAGTGGGCAGCATACAGAGCAAAACCCTCTCTTCCAGTAATTCCACCCAACAGGCACCTGACTGTGAACCATTCCACTACTTTTGTGGCTCCACTTACAGGTGCACCAACGATGTGGAATGCTTCTGGAAGAATGCAAAACAGAAGGTGAAGGAGATGTCCGGCACTTGTGATGCTCATCTAACATCCTACATGGACGAGTTCATATGGCGGCAGCTGAATGGGAAGAAGACACAGAATGTGTTTGATAACTTGCTGGATCAAATTGCAGCTTTCTATCCTGTGTAACGCAGTGCAGCATGGCTTGTTAATTTAAAATGGCTGTGATATTACATTACTGCAGTTGCTGAAAGTTAATGTATCTCAATAATGAAAAATAATGAGAAGCAGATGTCTGTTAAAATAACGTCAATAACTCAGTCATTGTTGACCAGCAAGTTCTCAACTTTGTTTCTGACAACTTTACAGGAAGAAACTAACTGTAGCCATTTTTTATGATAGTGCTGAGAACCCTCTGACAATATTGTTGCAGTACACATTGAACATAATGTACATATTTTTATGCTACTATGCAAATTATGGTATTTTTGCATACGAAAAAGAAAGTATTATTGTATACGCTACAATCAGCTAAATTATGGTATGTGTACCATAATTACGGTACTGGTGGCAGGATCCCATTCCGTTGCATCCCCCCACTTCAAGCTCTGGTAATTAAAAGGCTCACGCAAGAGATGATTGAAATATTATTCTAGAGTTGTTCGTGCTGGAGTACACTTGTTTCAAAAGGGACGCGGCTAATATTTTCAGACAATTTGCAACTATGGAATTGGCAATTGCGTATTTGCATTATGGTCGGATTATTGCTCAGAATCCACCAAACTGTAGCACCTTTGGTTGTAATAGACCGATGACTTTGATAAAGCACTCCAGTACAATTGATGGTGTTATATGGGCGATTTCCATCTCACAAGGGCTGCAAGAAGTCCATCTGGGACGGATCTTTCTTGAGTGGGCAGGATATCACATTTAAGATCTTTTTAATGCTTGCATTCTACTGGGCGTATTCTGTATCTGTCAGCATTGCAGCAGAAGCTAAAGTGTCGAAGGTTACAGAGATTCAGTGGTATCAACATTTTAGAGATATCTGTTTCAGGTGGTTTGTACAGAATCCACTGAGATTAGACGGTCCTGGTACAGTCGTACAGATTTGACGAAAGCGTCATTGCTAAACCGAAGTACGGTGTCGGACATGAGGTTCGGGAGTAGTTTTCGGAATGTACAACTCCCAGAGGCAACTTGGTTTCCTGGAATTTGTGCCAGACAGAACCCGGGATGCTTTGCTGTCCATTATTGAAATATCTGTTCTTCCTGGAACAGAAATTCATTCCGACCAGTGGGCAGCATACAGAGCAATACCCGCTCTTCCAGTAATTCCACCCAACAGGCACCTAACTGTGAACCATTCCGAAACTTTTTTGGCTTCACTGACAGGTGCACATACCAACAATGTGGAATCCTTCTGGAAGAATGAGAAGCAGGTGTAGGAGATGTCCGGCACTTGTGATGCTCATCTATCATCCTACATGGACGAGTTGATGTGCGGCAGCAGAATGGGAAGAAGACACAGAATGCATTTCATAACATGCTGGATCAAATTGCAGCTTTCTACCCTGTGTAATGCAGTGCTGCAGAAACAACGACTCTTTTCAGAGCCAACATATATTTAAGAGCAGAGGATGACAAGTGTGTAGTGATATTGTGTTACAGACAATTTGCAACTACAGAATTGGCAATTGCGTATTTGCAAAATCGTCAGATTATTGCTCAGAATCCACCAAACTGTAGCACCATTGGTTGTAATAGACCGATGACTTTGATAAAGCAGTCCAGTACAATTGATGGTGTTATATGGGCGATTTCCATCTCACAAGGGCTGCAAGACGGATCTTTCTTGAGTGGGCAGCAAACACATTTAAGATCTTTTTAATGCTTGCATTCTACTGGGCGTATTCTGTATCTGTTGGCATCGCAACAGAAGCTAAAGTGTCGAAGGTTACAGCGATCCAGTGGTATCAACATTTTAGAGATATCTGTTCCAGATAGCTTGCACAGAATCCACTGAGATTAGGCGGTCCTGGTACAGTCGTACAGATTGACGAACGTGTCAGTGCTGAACCTAAGTACAGTGTCGGACAAGTGGTTCGGGAGCAGTTTTCGAAATGTACAACTGCCAGAGGCAACTTGGTTTTCTGGAATTTGAGCCAGACAGAACCCAGGACACTTTGCTCTCCATTATTGAAATATCTGTTCTTCCTGGAACAGAAATTCATTCCGACCAGTGGGCAGCATACAGAGCAATACCCGCTCTTCCAGTAATTCCTCCCAACAGGCACCTGACTGTGAACCATTCCGAAACTTTTGTGGCTTCACTCACAGGTGCACATACCAACAATGCGGAATGCTTCTGGAAGAATGCGAAGCTGGTGAAGGAGATGTCCGGCACTTGTGATGCTCATCTACCATCCTACATGGACGAGTTCATGTGGCGGCAGCTGAATGGGAAGAAGACACAGAATGCATTTGATAACTTGCTGGATCAAATTGCAGCTTTCTACCCTTTGTAGTGCAGTGCAGCAGAAACAATGGCTCTTTTCAGAGCCAACATTTAATATTAAAGAGCAGAGGATGAGAAGTGTGTAGTGATATTGTGTTACAGAAAATGTTTGTCTGCAAGTATCACTATAATTTTATAAATATAGTTGAAGTTGTTGCAAAATTAATCCACATTTTCCCTCGAAACCACAAGGATCTGTTGGTAGAGTTTTTATGTGAAAACAAGAAGCCTGGGTCATCAAAAGGTGAAAAAATGTTCCGATACGTAGGAATATGCCAGAGTCAAGTTGACAATAAAGAGGACGTTAAAATTATAATCCTGTAAGTTTCTGGGCACATCAAAAAAATCTTCAAAACTGATGAAAATGATGTTTTGTAAAATTTATTCAGCTGGTCAGGAAGTCACCAACACCTGATGTCAAGTCTCAAGGAAACAGACTGTATTATGAATTCAGTGAAAGTGTAGATGTCATTGAAAAAGATGTTTAAAATGAATTACAAATTCACTAAAATATCTGTAAAACAATCATAATTTGAATGTTTCTCAATCTATTTGTTCCAGTGTAGGCTATTAAATGAACGGATTGTGCTCTGAGAATTTAAAAAAAGAATAATTTATTTATTTACATAAAATGGAATTGCTATTATATACTAACTTGGTTACATTAAATTTTAATAGCCTTGTTTTAGTGAAAATAGAAAGAGTACCATTAATCACTTGAGTAAAGTAGAAATATTCGCACAATGTAACACCCATTACAAGGCATGTAACACTCATTACAGAAGTTTTTCTTGAAAAAAAAAATTAAAGCTTTTAAGCAGAAAGGAAAACTGAGAACATATTTGATTTTGTCAATGTTTAATAGATATTCATATAAAAGGATGTTAATTTGTGTGCATTAAACTCACAAAATTTTATAACTCCCAATAACCATGCAAAGGTTCATGTCTAAATTCTGTAACACCCAATACACAATGTATTTTACTTGTTATTCAAATTTGTTAAAATAAACTTAGGATTATATTATATCAAAATGTTCAGAAAATGCAGGGGAAGTAGTTTTACTAAATAAATTTTGATTCTATTAAGGCTGCATTGAAAGTGCTCAGTTTTTAGATTTGTGAATGTAACACCCGTTACAATGAAATGACCCAAATAGCAACCAAACATTCTACCGTAAGTGATATATAGTTAATATCTCGCTATATTTATGGATTGTACTATATTGCAATATCTCAAACATGACGAAACATCCATTTAAGGACATTGATTTGTAATTCCAAAGAAGATATTAATAATTATTAATATTCTAATTATTATTAATTATAGCACAACAAATTTCATGGTGGTCAAGATAGTGGACGAGACCAAAAAGCAACTCCATAGTGCACTCAAATATCTGGAAAATACGGCAGATGCAGGCAGATACTTGAAGAAAGAAACAAAAGAGGGCATACGCAAAGTGTCACGAGCATCATAGGGGAAGGAAACAGCACAGACATATTATACGCAGATGACATAGTGATCAGATCGCCAAACAAGCGGAAGTACAGGCAACAATAACGAACCTAGAGAGATGAGTAAGAGAAAAAGAACTCACCATAAACCATGAGAAAATGGTAAAGATAGTATTTAGGAAGGGAGCAGAAAGGCAGCAGGAGATATATCACTTCAAGTAGAAACTCTATAAATAGTAAGCAATTTTAAATATTTGGGAATTTCACTACAAACAACAGGGCTATGGAATTTATTACGCTTACACCAAAATTATGTTACCTTTGACGATAAGATATACAAACAAACTGAAGGCTTAGCTATGGGAGATTTATTGTCAGGCTTCATAGCTGAAATTTTTCTTCAACACTTAGAAAATCAACACATTCCAAATATAAAACAACACAAAAACATACCTTCGATATGTTGATTGTTTATTGTTAATAAAATAACATTGACAAAAATACAATCTTAGTTCTTCCCTGAAGAAGTAAAAAAACTCGACGATACCTTAATGTAGTTTATTTCTTATATTCTGTAATAAGACCTCGTTTCATTTGGTGGCTCGACAATTACAAGTTTTTAAAAAATTCTGCTTTCCCCATTACTTTACAGACGACTACAAGACAGGCAAGAAAAGCGAAGAGGGTGTATGGGAAGTGGAAAGAGGAAAATCTGTAACTCGTTTTAGTTGCAATATCGGAAGGGGTTGGCATCAATAACACTGCACGAAAGTATAATATACCTAGTGCTACCCTTAAGAGGTACAACAAAAGAAAGGACGCTAAAATTAGGCAGCCCGATCACCCACTTGACTTGCCACAAGAGGTGGAAAATGATCTTGTAACACATTTTCTGCAGCTAGAAAAAGTGTTCTATGGATAAATACATTACGGTAATATGTATATTACATTAGCCTACAACTTAATTCAATCAGACTTATAGGCCTAACACTTAATCTGCTTATTCTTTAATTTCAGACACACGGAGAAGTGTTATGAAATTAGCATACGAAACTGCAGAGAGGAAAAAACTGGCCACTCAGTTCAACAAGGAAACAAAGTCCGCCGGCAAAGAATGGTTTTTTGGCTTTATGAAGCGCCATCCCGAACTTAACCTTAGGCAGCCTGAAGCCACATCACTTGCCAGGGCTTCAGGATTCAACAGGGTTGTAGTCAAGTTCTTTGACACATTGGAACAACTTGTCGACCAACACAAATTAAATGTTGCCAGAATATTCAACATGGACGAGACATCCCACAATGTTGTCCAACGCCAAGAGAAGATTTTTAGCAAAGAGAGGAAAACATCAGATTGGAGCCATTTCTTCTTGTGAGCGAGGTCAGAATGTGACAGGGGTGTATGCCATGAGTGGGAGTGGTTTCTTTGTATCTCCTATGCTGATTTATGCTAGGAAAAAAATTATGGAGTTTCTCACATTTGGAGCGCCTCCTAACACCATCTTCCGCTGTCAGGATAAGGGGTGGATGGATTCTGACACATTCTGTAAGTGGAAGAGGCACTTCATTAAAACTATCACACCCAGCCCTCAGGAGAAGATACTGTTGATTTTAGATGGTCACAGTAGCCATATGCAATCGCTGAAAGCATGCATGCATTGCACGCACCATCTCCAATCACTAGATGTGTCGTTTTTCAAACCACTTAACATATTCATGTCCAAGACAAAATTTAAACAGTACAATGTTGCAGTTTTGCTATACTTTAATATAGTCTGACAGGTTCAACGATGTACCACATTATTTACCAATGAGGCCACAGTGACAGTTGTTTCTCGGTCATTGAAAGGATGAAGAAAAAGGTTAAGAGAATAGAGATACCACAAGGATGGTATAACATGGTCAGTCGAAAATATGATGATGTGGTCATGAAGGGAGACGATTTTAGGGAAAAAAAAAAAAGAGTCCTTAAAGGGTTATTAAAAAAAATTAACGAACAGTGGTAAAAAGTTCACAGTATCTAAGTATAAGGTACTGACTTACAGCAGTGCACACAAGTTTTAGATCAAAACATCAGAGAACATGAATGGTGAGCCGTGTGAATACTTCCAAATTTATAAACCTAGAACAGGTGTGATCTCGCACCAAACACTCCATTGTACACAAACAGGCAGTGTTTTAAGTCTTGCAAACTGGATGATATAAAGAAGTTGTGTAAATATTTAAGCAAGGAAGCACAGAACTTATACAACTTATTACAGTCACAGGATGACTCCAGCGATGGCAGTAATGCCTAACTTACTGATGTAGTGAGCTAATCTGTATTCAATCATTCATTTTGTAATAATAAAATACTTCTTTAGACATCAGATGTACACATAAACTTCCCATGACCCCTACAGTTCCTATTAATCATGTCCAGGGATCGAAAAGATGCAAGTCCAGGTCATTTAAACCTTCATATATACATGTTCATTGCACATATCTGCAATAATGTTTCTGGTACATGTGTAGGTATGAGAACTCTATAAAATGAATCCACAGTCATTAGGGACGTTCCATGTGAATGTCAATCAGATGATGCGATTTTGAATTGTTCAATCTTTTAATGAAAAACAATTCACAGAGTTCGGGGCATCTGGATACTTCTGCCTGCACATTATTTTTTCTCTAGAAATTGTTTAGTTTGCATAATTAAACAGTATTCTATCACTTGTTTCGATTTTCCACTCAAACAAAATTTTTCTAAAAATTTAGTTTTTGCGAGCTTTTAAGTAATAATCATGAATAAAAACTACAAATCCCAACGGAATTCTCTAGTTTCTTAAAACAATGTCTAGAAATTTAAATACAGCAGTTGGTAGACCTGTTTACACGATGGTGGAATGTTGATTTCATGAACCAGATTTAGTACCTTGATTTCTGAAGAAAATATACCATATCAGAAGCAAGTAAGTACAATTATTATACTTGACAGTTAAACTATGTCTTATATGCTACTAATTAGCAAAGGTTTGGTTATATAATTTCCTTTCTTCATTTCAGAATTAGTCTGATCTGAAATATTGACAAAAATGTGTGTCCGTGACACCCCGGAATCAAAATTTCTTAACTGTAAAGCTATAATTATAGATACGAAATTACAATTTTCCCTACAAAGCAGGCTTTATTGAGGCTCCATTATAGAATACAAAGAACTCTCATTTGTTGAAGAAATCTGATCTTGAGTAAAAGCATTAAAAATGTGTTGTATATCTTTGTATATGCTTTTAAAATGAATAGTAGTCTGTATAGATCTACTGATGAATTGCTTATGCTGTAAATTGAATAGTAGTCTGTATAGCTCAATTGATGAATTGTATATGCTGTAAATGGTATAGTAGTCTGTATAGCTCTACTGATGAATTGTTTATGATTATGTACAAATTTGTATAGCTTAATAAAAGTATGCTTGTAAATTGAATTAATCTGCTTACTTTGTATTGTATATGTTACTATAGTTTTGGTTGATGAATTGTATATGCTTTAAATAATCTGTATAGCTCTATTGATGAATTGTTTGTGTTTGTAATTTGAAGTAATTTGCATATGTATTATCAATTTCTGTATATCACAACTGATTGAATTGTTTATGCCTTAAATTGAATTAACTTACTTGTTTTGTATTATATGTTATAGATCAACTGATGAATAATCGTTTGCATTTGTAAATTTAATTAATCTCACTGGCTATGTCTATATTTTTAGTAGAGCCATCGATGTAGCTCAGTCGGCAGACTCGCTGGCCTGCTGATCCGGAGATGCGCTCGGGCTTGAGTTGGATCCCCCATTTGGTCACATTGAATGGTTTCTTCCGAGGTCTTCCCCAGCTGTGGGACTGAAGCCGGATGGTCTATGGCGAGTCCTCAGCCTCACTTCATTTCACCCCCTTTGGTCTGATTACCTGGATGGGTTTTTAAACCATAAGGCAAATACTGGGTAATCTTTTGGCAAATCCTCGGGCCTCACATCATCTCACTACAGCTAGCCAAAATATTGTTAAAAATTGTAGAAAACTACAAAATTGTAAAACTATAAAAATTGTAAAATATTGTAAAAATTGTAATTGTAATATTGTAAAATTGTTGACTTGTTCCACATCTTAAAGCTTCATTGCTCATGTAAGATCTATGGAATATAATAAATGAAATGAAAAAAAAATGTGTCTGTTATACTCGAAATTGTTTTTCTCCCCTGTTGAACTATATTTAGAGGCAGCAACTTAAAAACTTCCCCTACTAAGCAGGACCTAATACAGCATAATCATTTAATACTTAAAACATAACCTACACTATTAACAGAACTTAAATAGGTGTTATGAACAGTCAGTGTAAATGCATATTATATTCTTTCTCAGATTCTGAAATGTATGTTTTTTCACTGTAGCATCTCGTCTAAAGAAAGGTCACGCAAATACCGAGAAGCTATGTCTGATGCAAATAAATAAGAAAATAAAAAAAAAGAACAGCAAAAAAAATCGTCAAGCAAGAAAGATGCTATCAGAAGACAAACGTTTAATTCGTCTAAAGAACAAAGAACGCATGCGAGCATTAAGACAGCAGAGAAAGAACAATCAACCAATGCAAGTTACAACAATTAGTTCTCCACCAGCTTACAAATCTCGACAAAGTCTGGGAAAAGCTGTGAAATGCATACAGAGAAACCTGCCTAACAGCTCACTTAAAAAATTAGCTGTTGTCCAGAAACTTGGAGATGATTTTGGTGTTAGATTTAAATCGATCATACATAGAAACAGTGGGTTGTCTGCTGATGCCATTTTACATGTTCATCAGTTTTATGAACGAGATGACTTATCTCGACAATGTCCAGGAATGAAAGAAACAATTGTGGTTAGAACCACTGAAGGAAAAAAGAAGATGCAAAAACGAAAACTCGATTTGTCTCTCTCAGAAACTTACGAGATTTTTAAAAATGAAAATCATGATATTAAAATTGAATCAGTCGGAGCTAAAAGTAACTAAGTCACTTTTCACAACTTTTCAGGAGAAGCAAAAAACAACTAAGAGAAATTTCCGAACATGCTATAGGGAACATGTTGCCGATTTCAAACATAATAGAAATAAATTTAAGTTTGCTACAAACCTAATCAATCACAACCACGAACTTACAAGTATAGACGACACTCTCTAAGTTTTAAAGACAGTTAACAATAATAAATACATGAATGTCACAGAGGAATATTACATAGCTACATGTTCTAATAATAATAACACCCACTTACTCAATGAACAATACCCTAATTTAAATAACCCGCTTTACAAAATTGTAAAGAAATAATTCCGGTTTATTCACTAGGTTTGCCAGGTACATAGTTTTCTTTATTTGCTACATCTCTCTGTAAAGCTCAGTTGTGTTGCTGCATCATAGTGATCAGGTCAGCCTCTCTTCAACTATTTGTAAATACCTTTAACCACGATTTCAAAATTAATATTCTCTTCTTAGCTCTCAATTCAATAAGTTTTTTACAATACCCTTTATACTTTTAAATAAAGTTTGTGATACTACTGTTATTGGTACCAAGAACTTCCTATTGATTAGAGGATGATGGTACACTTAAGGACAATTGTTATATTTGGTTTGTACCTTCATGATTTTCCATTAATAATACTATTATTGACTGTATGTAGGTGTAAGTCCACCGCTGTGGAGTAATGGTTAGCGCATCTGACTGTGAAAGGATCGAGTCCGGGTTCAAGTCCCGGTTGGGGTTTTTTTGGGGGGGTTTTCCCTCAACCAACTGAAGTAGAATTGATGGGTAACTTTCGGCGTTAAACCTCGGACTCATTTTCTATCATTAATTCACGTATCATCATCATCATCATCCATACAATAGCCCTGGTTAAGTTCGCAGTGCAGCATGCTGTACTTATACCAGAACACAGCTGTTGGGCTACCCAATCATTAATAGAATAGGAGTTGTAAGCACAATAAGCCTCAGGCTGCAGTGCAAGCCTTCATGGCTCTCAGGGGCGGTTATTCAGATGAAGTAGGTGAAGTGTCACTTCACGTATTTATGTGTAAAACACAATTTTGTCTCTTATTAATAATTAATTCTAGTTATTACCGGTACCGTATTTATAAAATAAAAAAATAAAAAGATTTTTTTCAGTCATTATGAACAGTGTTTAGGTGTATAAATAGTACCTGTAACCGTCCGCTGAATAAAATAATGTCAACACTGTTACGAGCGCCGAGCGGTGTCTATTGGAACTTAAATACCGCAGAGGTGAAATTATTTGGGCTCCCATTCTCATACAGCACTTGGTTTCCATGGTAACGTGACGTCACGCACTAAAGAAAGATTGTATGAGTGAGTCTTTCAGTTACGGCGGTCAGCTGTCAAGACTTGTAGGTGAAGTAACCAGTTTGCAGATCTGACGGTACTAATAATGGAGAAGGGATGAAGCTGCTGGTCTCCAAGACCGTCGGCTATTGTTTAAGGGCTGTGAAATTTTACATTATGTATCTACTACCTGACTCAAGAATAGTATCCTCATTCCTTGTGTCCAAGCAGTCATCCCTGCAGCGGTAAATTAGCTGGCTCTATGTTATTTTATCAACAGTAATCTCACTTAGATGTTTTGATTTATCTAGAGAAAATCAAAAGACGTTTTGATTTATCTAGAGAAAATCAAAAGACATCAAAACTCGAGTGGGATTTAATTCACTATTACACGATTAGAAGAAAGTATATAAAGATTAGAAGTAACGAAGTACTCCAATACAATAAAATATTAATTGGCTTACGAAAATACGACTGTCTTCAAATGTATTATTGTACCATCTCAACATTACAAATATTACGCTAGATGCATGCTAGATGGCAGTAGTGAGCAATGCCTTCTCGTCGAGAAGTTCTCGATCTATTATACACGATGGCAATGTTACTAGTCAAGAAGGCTTTGTTGATTCAGTTTCATTTTTATTAAAATGCAACATTCCACTTCAATTATCCGAATCCTAGTAATCAACGTCACTTGACAGATGATTTTCAATAAATCTTAATATTAAATAATCTCTGATACGTGACTATCCATAATATCATATAGCAGAAGCTAGAACACAACCTAACTAATATCACAAGTGTTAGAAAAGTTTTAATTAACGACGATGACATAAAAAATAAACATGAATAATTTTAAAAGGAATAATTATTGAATGTACAATTTTCAAATTTGAATGTGGTTGGTGGTTCAATTGATGTTATATAGAAGTGTAATAGAAGTGGAACTCGTTGATTTAGGCCCCCATGGTGTATTCAACTTATTCAGAATTTCCGAATGAATAATTTTAAAAGGAATAATTATTGAATGTACAATTTTCAAATTTGAATATGGTTGGTGGTTCAATTGATGTTATATTGGACGTGTGCGTAATAGAAGTGGAACTCGTTGATTTAGGCCTACATGGTGTATTCAACTTATTCAGGATTTCCGAATGGTGCTCTTCATTTATTTGTAAATCGGATTTCAGAAGATGCATAGGTATGATAAGTGATTTTTATTAATTCTTGTTCTTGAATGCCAATTCGAGTCATATTTGAAACTGCTATGCATCGACTGGAGTGGTTTGTAATTTTATATTTTTTTTTTGACGTCCAGACCAGCGCAGTTTCAAATGTTGGCAAACAAAGAAACAAATGCTAGGGACGCGATAAAATTAAACAAATGCTAGGGACGTCATAAAATGAAACAAATGCTAGGGACACAATAAAATTGTGCGATAAGCAGCCATTATTGGTTGAAATACGTCCTTTCGTACTGTATTATTGGTCAAAAGTAGTATGACGTAGTAAGAGTGTAATAGTCAGGAATACACCCCACATACATTCGTAAAGTTTAAAAGTAGTTTTCCGCGGCATGTATTATTTCTTCTCATGAGCTCATGACCTTACCAATTTTGTTCCAGCTCTTATTTTGAAAGTTTAACTCCCGCATAAATGTACACATGTAATTTAATAGTGTGTACATATATATTAACTTATTATTTAATTATTTAGAGTATATTAATGATAAGTGTATATAGTGTATTAATCCTACATCATAGTGTATATTATATGTTTAATCACTGTAGTGCTATTATACAAATAACTTACTTAGGTACCAGTACATAGAAAACGTTGAAAAATGAGTGCGAAATATGTATCCCGAAAGTGATACAGTTTGTAATTTATTAGACATGCCGTTTTGTAGACTTAAATATGAGAAAAAAAAAGGTTTTAAATTCTGGACGACCTACAGTGTTTTTGTTCTTTGTTTTATATAGTGTTACGAAAATAGATAAGTTGTATATAATAACTTTAAAACATTCTTTCGATGAAAGAAGCTTTTCTGTTTTATAATATTGAAAATTTTATTCGGAATGCTACATCACAGGAGAGACTTTCTATTAGCCCCATGGCATTGCATAGAGATATACTATTCACTCTCAGTTAAACTCAGACATTTTATAAAGACATCATCGACAGGTATGCTGCTTTAAAAGATAGGAGGATTGACTTGGTAAGAAAGAAATTGGGTGAGTCCTGAAATAAATTAATTTTCCTGTTTGTATATGTTCTAGAACTATTAAAATTGTACGTAGTTTACGAATAGTAGGCCTACTCATAATATTGGTAAAACTGTTCATGGATTTGTGTATGTGAACAGCACTTCACCTATTTTTTTTTACGGTGAGCCGCTACTGATGGCTCTCCTCCATACATGAAAAAAAAAAATGTAGGTCTACCTATAAAAATTATGAGATGCTTGCTTTAACCCACTTTTATATTTTCGTTTTGTATACAGTATTTTTCGCAGTGTCCCTACAGTAAGTGCATTGGAATGTTGGACAAAATAAGTTGAATACAAATAGAAAAACAAGACTTTTAATAAGAACAAAACAAAGAAGTAAAGGTAGAATAATAATTTAACTAGGTAAGGGTTAACACTTGAAAACAATACAATCTTAAAACGTAGCAATTAGCTATAATGCTTTTCTCTTACTACTCTCTCTAAAACTCTAGCATTCGCCTATTAGTTTAGTTTAGAGACATGTCTGGCTGGAGGGGGGGGGGGGGGAGTATCAAGACTTTATCATAAAAACAAACAGTCATCATGTGCTATATTGTATTATTAAAATGTGAGTAATGATCTTGACCATCACAGTTCCTGATGCAGATATAATGATAAATTTGAAATTTTAAAAGTTTGGATTCGGACTCACTGCAAATGGATCAAATCTGTTTTATATGAAAATTATGTGTATAATCTACTTGGCTAATTGTCTTTACCTGATCTGATGTTTGTTAGCTAATTGTAAATGAAAGGCATTAGAAGTTCTTCATTTAAACTTTTCTGTCTTTACTCTGTTAAATAGTGTGATGATATATTGAGTGTTGTATTGTGTTAGATTGTAGTCTATATTTATACCTACCAATATGATATGACTGTGCTTAAATGATTTTAAATGGAAATAGAAGAGTGATCTGTGATGTGTTTAGGATAATAATACGTCGATAACGAGACGCCTGGGTAAAATTATTTCTAACACTACAGATTTGTTATTAATTAAAATAATGGTTAAAATTTTTACTTTTTTTTTTTTTTTTTTATATACCAGACTGTTGTTGTGGTCTAGGCATAATAAAATGACTCGTAATGTTTCGACTTTTTATCTAGACCTCTAGGGATTACAAAATGACTTGTAATCTGATGCTGCATTTTGGAGTCTTTTCAAATCCCATGTTGTTAAATAACTGATGAACAATTTAATTTTAGAATGAATGTTGGAAGAGTTCCTTACACAATATTTTGTATAAATTTCATCTGTTGACTCAAGTTTGTAGTCTTAAAGAATTAATTGTTTAAAAATATTTTCTTCTATCTATAAAAAATACCCAGCAGTCCCTACAGATGCTGTGTGTAGATACTAGATAGCATTCCACCCAGGGTTTGATAATCTGCCTCCTAATCAATTCTAAATGTGTGTGTGTGTGTCTAATGCTCTGGATTTAACAATGAAGTCATCATCCTTCTTGCTTCCCAATATTTTGATGGAAGGTCCACAAATGTCCTAAGAGTTTCACAATTAGCCAGGTGCTCCATCTCCATGTCCTCTTCTCTGGTGCACAGTAAGCATTTAGGTGAATTCAGTACTCCAATACGATGGAGGTAATCATGACCAGTAATCAATCTAAACATGGCCAGGCAGATTTTCGAGGTAGATCAGGAATTAGTTTTGGATCTTTGAATGAGTCTTTCCATTTTGAATTTTGATGTTTTGCCTGTTCGCTGTAACTTATTCTTTTTATGACTCGCTTTATTGATTCATATGGGAACTTGAAATTTGTTTTTAAGTTGATATAAGTTCCTTTCTTTGCTAACATATCTGCTTTCTCGTTACCGTTCAGTCCGCAGTGGGCCGGGATCCATTGAAAGACCACTTTATTTTTTTATTTTTCCCTCGGGGGAACCTGTAACCCCTAGAGGGCGCGTCCTCAGATGGCGGATCGGGGAATGCCTCTCAGAAATGAGTGGTAGGAGAGAAATGAAATATCTCCCGCGGACCAACAGGTAATTATCTATGCTAGCCTGTCATGGCATAGAGATGCGTCCCACAGGAGGCAGAGGTGGGAACGGTCGGTGGACTCAAGTAAGCCCTCCCGGCTAGGTCCAAAGGACCCGCTGACCAAAGACAGGTGTGGTCCTCCTTTCATATAGGGGGTTGAGAAAGGACAGTACAACCGCCAACTCTTAAAAACATGGTGTCCTTCAAGAAAACGGTTCAAATCAGCTCATTAAAATGTTGCATCCCAAAGTAAGTAGATGTTTTTGGTATAATGGAGGCCAATATATGTAACAACCAGAACAAATATTTCAATTCTAAATGTATATTTAGGAATTTTTCCTTAAAGGGGATTATTCCTGTTTTCGTCCATGGTCTGGAATTTAGGTTAAGTTTAGATTTAAGACCTCTCCTGGCACCACATTATCATAATCATCCTATCACATCATCGGGGTAATGTAACTCCGCCTTCCAGGCGCCCCAACCTCAGAAGTGGGTTAGAACTAAGCCACGGCCAGGAGAGAAGACCAGAAATGTCGAAAGAAAACCTGGTGGCATTGGATAAAAAAAAAAAAAAAATACTTTTACAGCGCACTAAACAGCAGCACAAGCGAACTACGTACTGTAGCATGTTTCATTATTTTGGGAATTGTATCTGCCTGCATTTGAAGACTGTTATACTCTTATTCTACTTCCTTGTACACTTATGAATTAGCGCAGTGTTAATTGTCTATTCTATGCTCTGCTTGGTGTTAATTTCATGCTACATGCATATCTTTTAATGGCATATGTTTAAAACTGCCTACCACACCAGTTTTTTAACTTTTTAACGATTGTTTTAACCTGAATATTTTAAGTGTTCATCTTGTGCTATTGTATTTTACAATTCATTTTGTCTTCAGATAAATCTAATATAATATAATGAAAATTTTTTAAGTTCAATCTATAAGATTTATCTATTTTGCAAATGTTTATTCGCTACAACATTGTATATAGAATATTAACGTTTTCACCTTTTCGGCATCATCAGATAAGAAACATGTAATCTAAACCTTGAACAAATTAACTAATGTACATTGTAATATGCATGACAAATAGATTTTCATGAGTTTTATGTCTTATACCTACAAGCATACTGTGACAGCGACGTGAGAATCGAACTCACGACCAGCGTCCCGCAAGAAAGCAGATCGCACAGGCTCCACGGAACATTGAGTGACGTCGCGCGGTGGAGAGAAGAGAGAGGGTGTATTACGACAACGCGACGAGTCTGCGCGCGCAGCTGCTATTTTAACGCAGTGAATGTGGAACGACCTTCCCGAATATTCCAGACGTCTGTCGATGTAGAGATATTGAGATAATTCTCTACACACCTGTAGAAGGTTCTCGCAACTATGATTTTGCTATAAAAGAGCAGGCGCCAGCGAACTAGAGAGTTGTTGTAGAGTTTTCAGTTATTCAGTCAGTGAGAAAGCCAGAGCAAGCAAGCCAGCCGGAGTTCGACTCGAGTGTGCGTCCGCATCTGCGTCAGCATCCGAAGGCCTGAGTTCGAGTGCAGTGGACCGCAGTTGGAGGGACCTGAGTTCGAGTGCAGTGGACCGCAGTTGGAGGGACCCGAGTTCGAGTACAGTGAACTGTCTCTGAAGGTCTGTGGTTCGAGATACCGTGAACTCGAGTGACTGAGATAGAAGAACTGTGAACTGAGAACTGGTAGTTCTGATTTGTAAATAGTGCTTTGTAAATATTAGTTAAGATTAACAGTTCATTGTTGTGCGTAATAGTCCAAGTCAATTGTCATTGTCGTCGGTGGAGTGCTATAACGAATACTGTGTTGAGTGAAGATCCAATTGTTGACGAGAGCGTTTAACGTGAATTGTAGAAAGGAATTATTGTTGTGACGAATAAATTACATTGTTGTTACTAATAAAATTCACAATACGTTTCCACCAACACAATGATGTTTGCTACTATTTGAATGCAGTACCTATATACGCAATCAATAAGTAAGTTTTTAGCAGGATACGATCATTCACTTTAAAATTTATTAGCCATATATTTCTTAGATAAAGCATTGAAACATATATTTTACAGATTCAAGATTGATGAATGAAGAACAGCCAAATGTATTGCTAAACAACTATTAAGGATCAATTGTAACAGCATGGCAATATAAGACACATAAGATTTTATCAAATTTTATCATTATTTATTATTAATTTTATGAATCATCTATTATTGATTTTATAAATTGTCTTTTAAATATATTAATATTACATCACCACTCTTACTTACTTACTGGCTTTTAAGGAACCCGAAGGTTCATTGCCGCCCTCACATACGCCCGCCATTGGTCCCTATCCTGTGCAAGATTAATCCAGTCTCTACCATCATATCCTACCTCTCTCAAATCCATTTTAATATTATCTTCCCATCTATGTCTCGGCCTCCCCAAAGGTCCTTTTCCCTCCGGCCTCCCAACTAACACTCTATATGCATTTCTGGATTCGCCCATACGTGCTACATGTCCTGCCCATCTCAAACGTCTGGATTTTATGTTCCTAATTATGTCAGGTGAAGTATACAATGAGTGCAGCTCTGCGTTGTGTAACTTTCTCCATTCTCCTGTAACTTCATCCCTCTTAGCCCCAAATATTTTCCTAAGAACCTTATTCTCAAACACCCTTAACATCACCACTCTACTCATAATTAATAAAATTCAACAATTAAGTCTTTTCCACCAATATTAATTATTGCTGACATTCGCATTTTGTTAATAATTTAATGCAAGATATAATACAATATGCTTGTCATTTTAATAATTTCATATGTGTTTTGTAACATGAGTTATATGTATCTGCAATCATATCGACCTTCCAAATTTATATTTCCTGGAAACCTTTTCTACATAAACCTTTTTACTTATAAGACATACTACATAAAACTCATGAAAATCCATTTGTCATGCATATTACAATGTACATTAGTTAATTTGTTCAAGGTTTAGATTACGTGTTTCTTAACATATCTGATGATGCCAAAAAGGCGAAAACGTTAACATTCCATATACAATGTTGTAGCAAATAAACATTTGCAAAATAGATACATCTTATAGATTGAACTTAAAAAAATGTTCATTATATTATATTGTGCTAT
Organism: Periplaneta americana; assembly: GCF_040183065.1. NCBI lineage: Eukaryota > Metazoa > Arthropoda > Insecta > Blattodea > Blattidae > Periplaneta > Periplaneta americana. Next base: position 23,793,806 of record NC_091129.1, on the reverse strand, counting down.
TGTGTTCTTTAATATGACCTGAAGATGCCATGTTTATGGCGAAAACGTTTGTCAAATACTTTTATGTACCATTTCATGTAATATCATGATGGTTTAACGTGTGTACTACTGATAAGTAAATTTGACTGTAATAAACCTACACATATTTGATATTTATATTATACATATCAGACTCAACATGCCATTAAAAAAACACATTCCACTATATTAATATTTTTATGTTATAGAAGACCAAAGAACATTTAAAAGTCTGACTTAATTCCTTCTCCCACCGTTCGATGCGCATGACATCCATTGTTCAAATGGTTGCATAACCAAAAAAACTGCTTATTTTGACTTAGTTCCTTCCAGCTTCGACCAATTCAATTGGTCTGAGCAAGTTCTGTTCCTTAAGACCAGAGCATGTCCTACTGTACGGTCAAACACCAGCCAATGTTTGTGTCATGCAAACTTTCAGTTCATGTTACAAACAATTTCTGAAACCTGTACAGCAGTGCCAAAAAATCCTCGTGAATTCTGTCAACTTCTTGTGTGAGATATCTCTGACAAGAAGAGTGTAATGGGTGATTGTGAAAAATGCAAAAATAGACCTCAATGGGATGAAATACTTGTAACAGAAGAAGATGATTATATATATTGTGACAGAGCTGCGATACGATCTCGCGACCGGTGGAGGGATTGCATGGTCGGCCGTGGTTCAGCGCGGGTTGCGCGCACATCTGCTTCCTGTGGCATGGGCTGTGGCGTAGAGAGGAGGGAGGAGAGGAGAGAGAGCGACCGCGGCAGAGAGGGGAGATATCCAGATTATTCGAGAATGCCATCTCTGGACATCCGTGGAAATCTCTAGCATCGTAGAAATTTCTCGTAACTATGGTTTAGTTATAAATACAACAGTGAGTGAACTTGAGCAGTTTAGTTAGTTGCAGTGTTGTTATAGTCAGTGGACAGCAAGCCAGCCAGTCTTGTGTAGCAGTGAAGCCAGCTTCGAGACCGGAGTTCGACTTGAGTTGTGTCCGTAACTGTGGAGTCGGAAGTCCTGAGTTTGAGTGCAGTAGACCGCAGTTGGGGGACCTGAGTTCGAAGTTCAGAGGATTGTCTCTGAAGGTCTGGGGTTCGAGATACTGTGAACTCGAGTGACTGAGCTAGAAGAATTAGCCAAGGCAAACGAACTGAGAACTGACAGTTCTGATTTGTAAATAGTGCTCTGTGAACATTAGTTAAGATTAACAGTTCATTGTTGTTCTCAATAATCCAAGTAAATTGTCACTGTCGTCTGTGGAGTGCAAGAACGAATACTGTGTTACGGTGTGGAGTGGAGATCCCATTGTTGACGGGAGTATTTAAACTAAATTATAGAAAGTAATTATTGTTGCTTTGAATAAAAGTTACATTGTTGAGTTGGAATAAATTTACAATATGTAGAGATCACCTGGTTTCAGTGGGAAAAAACTGAATCTGGCACTGTGCAGAAGGTAGTGTCACATGGCACAGTAACTACAGCAATAGAGAAAATGCGTAGTATGTTGCAAGATTTTATTTTGCATCTGTACATCAAAGATAAACAATCTACTTTCTTTAACACCATTAGAAATAACATTAAAGAGCATGAAGCAGTGATGCAGGTTGACTTCAGTGAAAATTATACTATTAGGCACCAAGATGAGGTCCAATCAACTCATTGGGGCTCTGATCAAGTGGCCATTTATACATCTGTAGTCTGGACTCCTACCTCAAAAGAATCATTTGCCATCAATACAGACTATTTGAACCAAGACAAGTATGCTACACACTGCTTCAATGACACAATTATAAATACCCTTGTATCTAAGTACAGTGCTCCTTGTGTCTAAGTACAGTGACCTAAAAAATATTCATATATTTTCAGATGGTGCTGCTCAGCACTTTTGTGCCGTTTTATTTTCGGCACATTACTTTTATTTTTTCTTTTCCATTTCTTTCTTTTCTTTCTATCCTTATTATCTTTTCTTTTTTGTATTAGTTCATCTTACTCTTCATAGATGGCTTACTTCCTCTCCATTTTCAGTCTTACTTTCTCCTTTAGATAACTTGTTTCTTTTCTTCCATTATAGCTCTACTTTTCCTCACGTACAAGGAGCGAGTAGTGTTTCACGTGATTTGACTTTGATTCTTGATTGGTTTAGATAGAGGGCGCATCTATTATTTTTCATTTCGAGGGAGTATATATTTTTAGAACTTTGAGCAGTATTCGGCAGACCTTCGAGTAGGAAGGATGTGTAGACGACAGGTTTAGCTGCGTGAGAGTTACCGGCAGACCTACGAGCAGTTGTGATGTGGTGACCGTGGTTGTGGATTGTGGAAATTTGCGATTGAATCGCGAAGGTGGAAAGTTCGAGAAGTGCGTTGAAGTAGAACGGGAATCAGCCGACTTGACGTTATAGTGAAGTGAGAAAGTAGGAAGGCAATTGGATAAATATCGACGGATATTAGGAATGTACATCTTAAGTTTCTAGCTGTGATGTGACATCGGACCAACCGAGAGTCGAACGAGGCCTGTTATTTGTACAGTGAAACCTGTTCAAGACGGAAGTGACATGGTCCTATTTTTTTTTTTCCGTTGTGGACAGGTTTCCGTATTATTCAGGTGTGACATTAAAATGGAATATTTTGTCATTCATATAGGCTACATGAAAAACAAAATGGCATGTCCCAAACTGCAAGAAGTACAAAATATTCCATTTAACTCTCATCACATTAAATCAGATTTCTGTCGCTTATTACGTTGGTGAATCATCTTGACTAAAATCTTATTTTCTGTATAAATATTATCGCAACTCACTCATTAGTCATTAAACATTACTAAAGTTTACTAATCTCATTCTATTTAATATCTAACACTATACTCTAATACTGTACTGCATATCACTGCAAATTATTAATTAGACTAGGAGCCATCTATTAGAAGCCTTGAATTCTGGTTTATTTCATTTCTTTCCCAGTTCAATAGCTTGCTTTGCAGAACAGATCCAGAAATTGGCTTGTTCTTTGAAAGGTCATGAAGAACCCACTCCCAAAACAGTTCATTTATTTTCGCATAAACAGTTGCTTTCTGGTTCCTTTTGTGTCACCAATATTGGCTGCACGCCACTCACTCATTATGATCTTTATTTTTTAAAGTGTCACACCTGAGTTTTCCACAACTGTACTTCTATATTATTTCACATAGACTTTGTTTCTAATTTTCCTTTATCTCGATAACTTTTACTTCATCAATTAATGTTAATGCCACATTTTATGCAACTTTTTTTTTTACCTGGAAATCACTACGCTTGCGCTCTGTTTAGCTACGACAGTATACGGGTGTGAAGCATTGAAAATCTTTGAAGGGACTCGTCTGCCTAGTCAACAGGGTAATAAAATTTATGACCGACAGGCCAACACACCCTCCTACCCTCTAGAATTTTGCAAAGAAAACTTGTTTTTATTTTAGTGACCTACATATTTCATATATTCCTTCAAATTACACGCCGTTTCAAAATATGGTTACAAAATATAGTGTGTACAAAATATTGTTTCCATTTTGAACAGTAGCAGACAGTTTCCGTTTCCGCGTTGGACAGTTTCCGTTTTATTCAGCAAAAATTACACATAATACATACAAATTTCGCCGGGACCAATAAATTGTTCCGAAATAGACAGGATTCCGGATTATGCAGGTTCCGATTTGAACAGGTTTCACTGTATTTATAACAGTCTTTATCTGTTTGTGAAGTAGTACATGGAGTGAGAGAGGATTCATGAAAGCGAGAGTGACAAGGCATTGTTGCGTTGACTGTGATGGCGTTTCTACCAGATTGCAACAGGTTTGGCGTAGATTTACAGAGTTGATTGTGTGTGAATTGTGACAACAGTAAGATACCAACAACGTGGAGTGTTTATACGTGGTTTTCCTCAAACGGGGTTATATTAATTGTAGGGCGTTTCGTAATTTAAAGTTATGTTGTGGAAGACAAGTTTGATTTTCTACATTTACTACTCATGTTTTTCTTTAGAGAAAACGGATGGCATTACTAGCCCTAGTTTTGACGAACACCAGGTCATTGAATGGAAAGTAACAATTAATTTATTTAAAGATTAAATTACCAGTGATTGGAATTTTAGTGTGACGACGCAGTACAGACATTTTTACTGTTGCATGGTTAATAAATGTTCCTTTGAGGGAATTTAAGTTTATATTATGTGTTTTTCCTCAGTCACCTTAACAAAGAGATTACCATCCCGATCATAACGTTCCATGGCGGGGTTATTCGTTGGTTGCAAATATTGTTTACTCCATATTATTAACAAATTATTTGAGCAACCAGACCCAGCCCGTTTACACTTTGTGCTATATTTACATGCTGCAGGGATATTTTTTGTATGTTGGTGGCTATATCTTGTTGTTTCCTATTCTTGAATGCACCCCTTTTTGCACGTCTCCAATTGGAGACTGGGGGATTGTAGAGGGGGTACGTTGCCTGGTGAAGAAGGAACCAGCTGCCTCATGGGAACGACCTCACTCGGCAGAAGGAGATACCCAGAACAAGTTGTCCGCGAGCTTCAGCTTATCACTCAGCACCAGCCTGCAGCCCGTGATTGTCAAAGCTTGGGTTTGCCCGGCTAACTGGACGGGAATATAGTCGACTGTATGGAGGACTCACTTCGACGGGACGCTGATTTGGTGTTATAGCTGCACAGACCCAGCTACGACCCATCTCATCATAAGCAGAGCCTTGGCCGGCTCTCCATCATTGGTTATATTCCAAGTTGCGGAGTATTGTTATCATCGCTATACGACTAGAGTAGATTCTTCATATGGAAAATCTGGTGTGTGGTAATACTGTAGTTGTGTGTGCCTATGACGACGTGGTTACGTGGATTGTGATCCGCGTCATCTCAAGGTTGGAGTTCTGTACTTAATTACTTTATTCGAGGCAGCTCTTGTCCAGTGTGGATATCATCTGTTATTCAACAGGATTTTCATCTTTTTCCAGTGCATATCTTATTCTCCATCTTAGGCTAAATCATTAGTTTTCTCCTTCCGAGAAATATTTAGTTATTATTATAATTGGGTATCTCAAAAATCATTCTTTTCCACCAGCCCTATACTCGGGGTTATTTCTTGTGTACTCTGCTTCAGCAGCAAGGTGGAAGAATTCCTGAAGAACAACCGTGAAAAAGAAACTAAAGTGAACCCAAGGAGGAAGAAGACAAGAGTCACACTGGCAAAAGTCTGACGGAGCGAAATGTGATTACATTTTGGCTGAGATATGTTGGCCATACTGCAACTTTCATCATGGCTTCCCATTGAGCTAATATGAGATTAGAACATAATAGCAATAATATTACTCTATATTAAATGGTGTTATCACAGCAAATAAAGTTTTAATGCATCCAATTTTTGATCTTAATTATCCTTATTATATATTTAAGTATATTACCCTTACCTTTTATATATATTTTCGTCAGTTTATCACAACATACAGCCACATGTAGGTCACCTGTAGCATACACAACACTAGATATGTCTTCAGTGTTGCCACACTACTTCAAAATAACAACACACGTAAAAATGGCTCATGTTACACCATCGTTTCAAGTTACCCCATTTTACGGTATAAACAATAGAAAATTAAATGCAGATGTCATTATTAATATGAAATATGGGGATAATGAGTTACAAAATGATAAAGAGATTCTAAATGGTTTTAAAGAGTATTTCCAGTCAGTTTACTCACCAAATTCTGAGACTCATCTAAGTAATCTTATTAATATTGAGAGTAATAACGTCATTATTAATTTTAATGAAGTCACAGAGTTCGATATTAGACAAGCCATAAAAAAATTAAAACCTAAAAAATCTGTAGATCCTGATATGATCCCAGCATACATTGTAAAAGCTTGCCAGGACTACTTAATTCCTCCCTTAATGCATATATATAATCTATCTCTTAAAACAACAAGTATCTTCCCTTCATTGTGGCGAGTAGCTGAAGTGTGTCCTATATTCAAGAAAGGAGATGTAAATAATATTGAAAATTATAACCCGTCTGACGAAACATTGCAGTTTTCAGATGAGGGCGCTCGTGTGTCGCGAATGCGATCCACTCAGTCTCGATGCGTGGCGAGTCAGCTGGAGAAATGTTGGTACAGTCTGACAATAAAAACATCAACAGCTGTTATGAACGTAATCAAATACAAATACCAATACCATAGTTGAATTTACTTTTTCTGTCACGTACGGTATATACATGTACTTTATTCCAGAAGTAGCTGTATGCCCGTGGCAGAGGTCTCAATTTCATCTGCACTATCAGTTGAACTGCCTTCGTCTGCTGTATCTGTACTGCTACCTAGCCTATCATAATCCATCTCATCTTCATCACACTCTTCATCACTACAATGCCTATGTTTATTACTACCCTTTTATTTCCTCTTCCATTAACGCGTCACGACGCCAATATTCGTCCTCGATAATTTTAACAGATTGGCAGCATTTTATCCAGACTTCTTTGCTGATTTCGTTTATTGATTGTGCAGTCATTTGTTTCAAAACTGACAGCCTCCAGAATGTATCTTTTCTGTCATTAAACTGTATCTTTTTTAACAGCATTCAGAAGCTTGCGTAGGGTCGGAATTTCTTTTCTCTTCCCATAAAACTCCAAAAATGTTCTGCGGATGACACATTTTTTCAAAATCATCAAGTACAATTTTCTTTGGATGTGGGCGGCTTTCATCAGGAGTTGAAAATTGTCCTCCAATGCGCTTTGCTTCCTCACCTCCTTAGCTATACTATGTATTGTTCCCCACCGCCATTGCTGTTCTTTTCACAGCGTTCATTAATAGAATGATGAGACCTTTCTTTTTCTCTTCTTTACAAAATTTTTAGCACATTGTATATAATATTTCTGCTTTGCGAGTGTAAGACTTCGCGTGACGAGTGTCTCGGCAGAGTTTCTATTCGCTCTTGTGTACACACACGCTTCCAATACCGACTAGCAGACTGAACGAACTGAACTGAGGCATTTCTTTACTGCAGCGCTGTGCATAGTACGTCAGAACAGGATGACGTAATGCAGTATCGATCGCATGTTCATGTCCAAGCTTACTCTACCTGCCGTCTGCAATGATTCTTCAGACAGGTTATACAGACCAATTTCCATACTCTCTATTGTTACAAAGATTTTTGAATCTATAATCTATAGCTCTGTTTACTTCCAAGTCAGTAGTTTTATTAACAATTGTCAATTTGGATTTAGAACCTAAAAGGTGTTCATCAACCAACTTGATTTTGCTAATAGATTATGTATGTAAGGAAATGGAAAAACGTGGACAGGTTGACTGTGTTTATACAGATTTCCAAAAAGTGTTCGACAGAGTTGATCACGGATGTCTCATCACAAAATTACATAAAATTGGTTTTTCTAATCATCATAAATTTATAAAATACTTTATACTTTTATAAAATCATATTTTCAAGAAAGAAAACAATACGTATGTTATCATGGAGGGCAATCAGATATCAGATGTGCCACAAGGTTCGAATCTAGGATCACTTCTATTTCTTATCTTTATTAATGATTTACCAGATTGCATTAGCAACTTGCTTAGCTTATTATTCAATGATGGTTTAAAAATTTATAGAAGTATTCATAGTTTAGATGATTGTCCCTACAGACTGATACAGATAAATGTTGGCAATGGTCTTTAGAAAACAAACTACCTTTCAACATTACTAAGTGTAGTATTATACCCTATATCATTCACAAGGAAAAAGACCTATCACAATTGATGATGTCACCCAAATAAGGGCATATAGAGTAAAATGTAGTTCTGATATAAACTAATTTCAATGTTTGTTAGCTGTCAGGCTGATCACAGTTCTGTCGAAAAAGTATAATTTAACAATGAAGAAAAACTTTTTCAACACAGCTATGATGAACCTGACAGCTGACAGACATTGAAATTAGTTTATATCAGAACTACATTTTGCTCTATAAGCCCTTATTCAGGTGATGTCCTCAATTACATGTATTCAATGGGAGGTGCATTACTGAAAAGAGTGGAAGTTGTCAATGATTTGGGTACTCAATTAGATAGTAAGTTAACTTTCACATATCACAATAAAACCTATACTACTATACTATATTATTATAGTAGCATCAGCATATAAGTCTTTAGGTTTTATTATTAGAAATTATGATAGGTTTTAAGAATGTCAAGGCATTAACATGTTTATATTCAAGCTTTGTTAGATCTAAACTAGAATATCTATCAATTGTTTGGTCTCCCACTACTATTAAGTATAAAACATTAACTGAAAATATACAAAAAAATTACTTAGGTTACTTTACTATAGAGAAAATGGCAAATATCCACTACATGAAAATTATGTTCCATCCTACTAAGTTTATGAAAGTTTACAATTATAATACTTCAAAATTACGTAGGGTTATTTACGACATTATATTCCTTCATTCAATTGTAAATGGATGTAATTGTAATCAGTTAATTAATCTACTCGAATTTGAAGTTTCTAATTATAGCAATAGGATTAATAAAAAAAAATTTTAAGGTGTCCCTGGACAAATTATAGTATAAATAATATCATATATAGAAGTCGTTACTATTATAATAAGTATTTTAACAATTGTGATATTTTTAGTTCTAGAAGTACATTTATATCTGCCACAGTACGAAAAGCCCAATCTATAGGATAGCTACGAATAACAACAACGACAGTTCGTGAACTTGCACAATTAATGAAGGTGTAAAGACGTTGCAGGTGGAAAATATTAGTTGTAGTTATTGATTGTGGAACTGGAAGTATTATTAGTAAGAATGGGCAGGAGAAACCGCAGCCAGGAAGAGGATCTAGATGATTGTGTAAAAAGAAGTATGCTGGATGCTTGGAAAGATCCTGCCATGTTACAGCAGCTTGCCAACCTCCTCAGGGACTCCCTACTGGACGAACTGAATAGCTGGATAGAAATATGGAGGTGATCCAGAGACTGAAAACGGCCCTGATCAAGAAAGAGAAAATTACAGAATTGGAGGAGAAACTTGAAGAAAAAACGGACAGCCTGGAACAATATCAGCGACGCCAGTGCTTAAGGATATTCGGAGTACCAGAGTCAGAGCACGAGGATACAGACATTATTGCCATCAACATTGCAGCTCAAATCGGCGTCGAACTGGAGCCACGGGACATCGACAGAAGCCACCGCGTAGGGAAGAAGGGTGAGAGGCCACGGGCAGTGATAGTGAAGTTTGTGAGCTATAAAAAGCGAAGAGAGATGTTACAAAATAAAAGAAAATTGAAAAACTCCGGAAAAACGATTCGAGAAGATTTAACACAGAGACGGCATAAGTTACTGGGCGAGTGTATATCAAAATATGGACTGAACAATGTGTGGACTGTGGACGGCAATATTTTTGTGAAGAATGAACATGAAAAGAGGATTACCAGCAGATCTTTGGACATACAGTAGATGTAAGTGCAAATCACAAGTCTAACGCTGTATTTAGTTACTAGATTATTCTCCATATTAATTTGTTTATTAGTACATAATTAACTTAGTGTTATCATTATATTCACTGCAATTTTTCTGCACCCCTAACATTAATTATGTTTTGCTCCTTAGCAATATAGTAATTTTGTATTTTTGTATCGCACTGGTTGAGTGGAAGAGAAGGCTGAATGGCCTTAACTCTGCCAGTTAAAATAAACCATTATTATTATTATTATTATTATTATTATTATTATTATTATTCAATTTAGTTTAATTAGTATAAGTTTATATTTTTAATTGTTACCTTTTTGTTATTTGTAAGTAGTTTACCCATATTGTTGTTAGGTAAACTATGAAAACTAAATAAATAAATAAATAAACAGTTCATAGCATAAATACACGTCAAAAAATTACTTTCATACCCCATCAGCAAGTCTATCGTGCTATCAAAAAGGAGTGCATTATATGGCAGTAAAAATTTTGAACAGCCTCCTTATGGATATAAAAAATGAAATTCAAAACATAAGATTAATTAGGCCAAGATTAAAAAAGTACTTAATTTCTCACGCTTTCTATTCTGTGGAAGATTTAACTCTGTTTATCTTTGATTTGTGTATTAATATCTTAGTGTTTACCTTTGACTTGATGTATGATTATCTTTGTATTTGTATATGATCTATGTTATGACTAATATCTTTTCTTTTGCTGAGAACAATGGGAAATAAATATGGTGTAGCATTGTTCATAACTGTGGCTTCTGTGACTGTAGCTCACTTCACTTCCATTCACTACACTATTTTTGGTGCTGAAACCTCGGGAAGAAAAACAGCAACATTGGAAGTGACACACAAAAAATAATCTAAAGCAGCCGTGGCGAAAATGCGACTCACAAGCACATTGTGGCTCGCAGTGCATTTCCCTTGCTTCCAACCTACAACCCCCACCCTCTCACTCACTGGAGTCAAACTCCGTTCCATTTGTATTTGTCTCTGTCCTGCGAGTGGCGTATCGTTGCAATGTCTCTCTCGAAACCATGTACCTCTATAAAAACGAAAGTTTCAAGTAGGATGGGAAGATGCATTTTTTTGCTGACAATATGATGAGAATATTAAATGTATGATTTGTTCACAAGAATTACTAGGAAAACGGTTTTATAACATAAAACGGCATTATAAGTTACTACATGTTACTGATGAAACATTAAAAGGTTGTGTTATTATTATTATTATTATTATTATTATTATTATTATTATTATCTCTGTATGTCGATTCTTTTTCAACAGATGTACAAATAATGCGGTTAGATCTTCAATTTAAATTCAAAGATTTACTATGTGATGTTAAATGAAAGCTAGCTGTAAGGACTTGACAAATGTTGAACTTTTCAAATCTTTGGCAAAAAATAAATATTTGAAGCTTCGTTCTTTCGCTTGCTCTGTTGAAGTCGTGTTCGCTACAACCTACGTTTGTGAAAAATTATTTTCAACAATGAAGATAGTAAAAAATCAAATTTAGGATCACGACTGACAGACAAATACCTTCGTGATCAACTACGACTGGTAGTAAGTGACATAATTCCTGATTTTGAAACTCTGTCGCAGAGACATTCTGAAGACAATTAATTTTAGGTTGTGATATTGTGGCCTATGTTTTCTTGTTCATTTCTTTCTTCGTTACACGTACTAAACATTAGTTTGTAACCTTGTACTGTATATAATTTTATTTAACTGCTTGACGTGAGGAAAATGAAAAACTGTTAATGTCAGACAGTTGCTTCACTTCTCCTTCGGTTGTCCGCCTCCCTCCATAGGTGCTATGCATGTTGCAGCTTACACAGTGCTCGGCACACGATAGCATTTTCGTCACAGCTGATCTAAAGGATTAAGTGCATGCTAAGATTGTTTCACATCGCTGCAGTCAAGGCAGGACGCTTTACTATTGTGCCGTTTTAGTTTCGGCACTCTGTGTTTCTTTTTTTCTTTTCTTTTTTCTTCCTTATTTATGTCATTTTTCTTATTGTTATTTACCCTTACTTCTCATAGATAGCTTCCTATTACGCCATTTTAGGTCATTCTTCCTTTTTATAGATAGCTTGTTTTCTTTCCGCCATTCTTTGTCTCTAACTTCTCACGTATAAGGGGCGAATTTAAGTATTCACGTGACATGGGCTTTACATTTTCATTGGCCCTATTCACATTAATTATTAATTAGCGTCGGTTATCCAGAGAGGGACGCTTGACACGGTGCAGTTTGGGGGAGACGCTCGAAGAGTATGGTTGTGTGACAGCCGTGGAGAGCTGAGGGGTTTTGTTTAGCGACTATCTGTGATGGGATTACGGATAACCCAGTCCGGGCAGAGACGTGTACTGCTGTAGTCAGGGCTCGATTGGGAATTGTGTCTTACTACAGGCAGAAACGTGGCCAAGCTATGGTGTGGTATGCTGTGTAATTGAGAGAGTTGAAGAGAGACCATTGTTGTTTGGTTTCGAGACTGGCCTGCCAGGAATCTTAACAGGTTTTTATATGTCAGTAATTGTAAGTTTATTTTGATTAGTAGAAGTATATTTGATTTCATACAGAGTATTAGATAATTCATGAACAAGCTGGCATTCATCAAGAGTATATTACATTAGTTGTGTTTGGTTTCGTATCAGTGCTTTCTGCCACATACGAAGTTTGGACTTGTCTAGCAAGTTGCTTATACTTACAATCTGTGGGTATAGATGGTGTTACTAGTGTGTGTAATGGTGAATGCCAGTCCAGTGACCTTTAGTGGCAAGCCAGTTTCGATGCATTGGTGAAGTATCGGTGACTGTATTTCTCCTGCAGACTTTTTGTTCATTTTCCAATTTCCAGACGTGTTAATTAATAAATGTAAGCAGATAGTTGATTATTTATGTGGAGTGTTTTCTTTTGTACCACCTCACCAAAGAGACAATCGACCCTATCATACTTTCGACGGCAGGGTAAAACTTAATTGTTTAAGTATTGTTTACTTATTATTTATACCAACTATTCAAAGTAAACAGAGGCCCACTGCAGTACTATACATCAGACAATGAAAAGCAATTGAGCAATGCACAAGACCAAGACTTCTCCAAGATAAGTAGAAGAATTTAGTAATACACATTGTACTGTATTGCATTAATTAGTGACAATATTACTCTACGCCAATTTATATTACTCATTAGCTCTAGGTTGCAGATTACGTTAACCTAAGAGTCTGTGGATATTGTTTTACATTGCTTTGGCCATTGTTGAGATAGTAACACACTGTCCTAATCTAATGCCATAATATATGCACGCCGTCTATTGGCTAAGGAACTAAATCAAGCCCCTTTTCACGCCATCTACTGGCCAGCCACAGAACTCATTCAAATGCTCATTCAGTAAGGTAGAGATGACAGATTCTACACCAGATGCATTATTATACAATTTGAAGCTAAGACGCACTTGCGAGAGAACAAACGCAACAAGATTCATTACATGACAATAAGCGGCTTTGACGGCAATACATCGCTGGATGACTACCAACATTACCGCGGAAGACTCCAAGAGACATTGACTCCATCCATGATCTCCTTTCAGATCATGAGTTTGAATCAGACACTGACAAATGTGAAGATTATACCAACACCGCTAAGCATGCCATACAATTGTGCTACACGATGCAATGATGAAAGGTTAGCAATATCAACGTCCTGAACTAAACAATTTTGTTGGGCCACATGTGCTTATCTTCTTAAATAGTTTTTTATAACATTAACGTTTTCGATACTACTTATGTATCATCATCAGATGTTAGAGCATTGTGTTAACTATATGTAATGAAAACCTAGCCTCTTGGTCTAGTCCAAGCCATGCAACCAACAAGAACAGCACGACAAACAGCAATATCACACGCACGGCTTTGCTAGATTCACGGAGCTCGACATTAAACCGCTTGTAACTACATACGTTTAATCACCGATACTTGCATATCAGTAGACATCAATGAATTTCTGAATAGTTAAGTTAGAGTGAAACTGGTTATAAGTGAAAAGCCCATTAAGGTCTTAATAGCAACACACAGTATAAACAACTACAGAAATTCAGTGACCTCAATAATGTTTCGTTTTCCAGACAATGATTTTAGCATTTGAATTAGGACCAGCAGAAATCGCCCTATTTAACGACATAAACGATTGACCAACACAGCCATTCCAACAAGTGTACATAGTTTCTTTACATGTTATATTTTATATAGTGTTCTTTAAATTGTTTAAAACTGTATCTTATCTATATATATAATTTGAACTGGTAATGGAAATTACGGGAAAACGGCTGAACGGATTTTAATAAATGGCCCCTCATTTTGAAGCTTGGAACCCAAAGTTTTTCGGAAAAGTAGTAGTTTTCAGTGAAATGTCAATTTTCCTACATAATTTTCCTATTTTCCAAAATCCATCTGTTGTCAGTTTTGAGAACTAATTTTATTCAATCACGGCCGACTTGATTGAATTTCAGAACAAAACACACACTACAATAAACAATAGGCTATTACACGAAGGCCATGACCTGCAGGATTGCCGACATATTTAGAGCTCAATTCAATTTGTTATTAAAAACTGATTATGCAGTGTATAATTTTCTGAGTACAGCTGTGTATTGGATATTCAAATCTACGAAACTTGAGGTGGTTTGATGGCATTATTACCATTAGAAATTAAATATTATTATACCGGTAGTTAATATCATGATGCATCTATTTTTCATTAATTGTACATAATATTGATGCTATATTGATGACAAGAAAGTGAAACATTTTGTGGTTATGTAAGTAAATGTAGAGAATATCTTAATTTAGATCTTCATTTCTATAATTTACTGAGTGGCTGCTATATATAACTACAAAACTTAAGTAAGATAATAATATTGTTACTAAAAATCAAATATTTTTATATTTATTAACCCAGTGGGGTTGGGTCTTTTTCATATACTTAATGGCGGTGTACCTTCTACACAATCGATGAATTGTTTATGCTTGTGAATTGAATTATTCTACTTAAATGACATGTACAATTTTATATAGCTCAACTAAAATATGTTTTTATATTGACTTAATCTGTTTACTATGTATTGTATTTTTTGTTTAGCATAACTGATGAATTGTATGTACTGTAAATTGAATAGTATACTGTATAGGTCAACTGATGAATTGTTTAAGCTTATAAATTGAATTAATCTACTTCATATGAATTGTATAGCTTAACGAAAATAAGTTTGTAAATTGAACTAATTTAATTGTATATGTTTGTATAGTTTGGCTGATGAATTGTATATGTTCTTAAAATGATTACTAGTCTGTGTAGCTCTACTGATGAATTGTATATAGACCTACTGTAAATTGGATGGTAATATGTATAGCTCAACTGATGAATTGTTTATGATTATAAATTGAATTAATCTACTTGATATTAATTGCACAAATTTGTATAGCTTAATGAAAGTATGCTACTTTGTATTGTATATATTTGTATAGTTTTGGCCGATGAATTGTATATGCTTTAAATTGAATAGTAATCTATATAGCTCTACTGATAAATTGTTTGTGTTTGTAATTTGAAGTAGTTTGCATGATATGTATTATCAATTTCTGTATATCACAACTGGTTGAATTGTTTATGCCTCAAATTTAATTAAATTGTTTTGTAGTATAATATAGCTCAACTTATGAATGATCGTTTGCGTTTGTAAATTTAATAATCTGATTGGCTATGTATTGTATACTTTTAGTAGAGCCATCGATGTAGCTCAGTCGGCAGACTCGCTGGGCTGCTGATCCGGAGCTGCGTTCGGGCTTGGGTTGGATCCCCCTTTGGACTTTGGTTTCTTCCGAGGTTTTCCACAGCCGTGGGACTGAAGCCGGATGGTCTATGGCGAGTCCTTGGCATCAACACCTTTGATTTGATTACCTGGTTGGGTTTTTCCGAGGTTTCCCCCACCGAAAAGGCAAATGCCGGGTAATATTTTGGCGAATCCTCGGACCTCATTTCATCTCACTACATCTCGCCAAAATGTAAAAAAATTTGTACAACATTGTACAAATTGTAGAAAATTACTAAATTGTAAAACTATAAAAATTTGTAAAAATTGTAATTGTAATATTGTAAAATGTTGACATGTTCCACATCTTAAAGCTTCATTGCTCATGTAAGATCTATGGAATAAAATAAATGAATGAATGAATGAATGTCATTGTCTTCAGTATTGGCTCGAGAGAGCGCAAAAATTACAGTTCCTAAGGAAAGATCAAAAGGTATTACTTACTGATAAAATAAGAGGCCTACAAAATTTTCTGGTCTCCAGATCATATCAGCAAGACCTCTTAGTAGGATAAAATGATTTTACGCTCTACATTTCAAGTTCTACATGCAGCAGCTATACGAAAATGCTATTGTTCGAAAGCTTAGCAAACTTGACATTTTTTTAACTTTTGCCTACAATCCACAATAACCTGAAATAGCTACTGCTGTCGTCCTGAAATTGATACTTGCGTTTTCGCCTTGAAACTCAAAAACTGAAATTGGATAGGTTCAAGAAAAAGTATTTGGCCTAAAAAAAATCCATTCAGAGGGAGTATGTTTCATTATTATGGAAGCAAATAACTTTCAGAATGTCTGGTATTCTTCATTGAAAATAAATCTGAACAATTTTTATTTGAACGTCTAACGAACTTAGTTTGCAGCATTTGCTGCACAAGCCTCTAGTTGTATTTTATTGTGAACTAGAGACACTGGCCTAGGCTAAGAAATCATAACGGACTGTCACCATGTTAACTCTAACAAGGCTCAGACATTACGATAAGTAATATGCAACCAAATAGTAAATTCATAAAATACCAAGAGGCTAGGTTTTCATTACATATAGTTAACACAATGCTTTAACATCTGATGTTGATACATAAGTAGTATCGAAAACGTTAATGTTATAAAAAACTATTTAAGAAGATAAGCACAGGTGGCCCAACAAAATTGTTTAGTTCATAATAGCAGCTTATCGGCACACAACAACATGAAAGTAATATCAACGTCCATTCTTAGCATTAACTCACCTATTACAGTACCAACTGCAGTCACGTAGAAACTAAAAAACTAGAGCTTTCTATGGCGATATTGAAATGTGGTCCCATTTTTGGGAACAGTTCCAGTCATATGTCGACCAAAACCCGATCGTGTCGATGATAGATAAGCATGTATTTTTGAGAGGTTATTTAGAAGGGGAAGCCAAACGATTAGTTGCTAGAATCGCCATCACAGCAGATATTTATGCAGAAATTAAATGCATTCTTCAATCCAAATATGGCGACAAGAACCGCATTATTCAGACGCATTTAAACTTTCTAGAAAATCTGAAACCTATTAGATCTGTCACTGCTGAATCCTTAAACCACATATACATAGAATGTAATAGTTATACAGGACATATCAAAAGTCCGGTAACACTTTCAATATTTTATTACACAAAAACTACTAATGATAGCACTTTCAAACACACGTCAGTTTAAAGTCAAACTCTCAAAGTTCTGTTTATACCTTACAGAGATTCAATGTGTGAACCACGAGTGACTCGGCAGATGTCCAAATGATAATCAAACTCTTCCCATACCCTTTTCAACATATCCTCTGTGACCGTGGCGGCAGCTTCTCGAATTCTAGTTTTTAGTTCCTCTAAATCACGTGGCAAAGGCGGTACAAACACACGGTCCTTTAGCTACCCCCATAGAAAAAAGTCACATGCAGTCATATCGGGTGACCTTGGTGGCCATGTCACGAAACATCTGTCCCTTACTCCAGCAAGTCCTATCCAACAATCAGACATCTCCGTATTCAGGTAACCACGAACTGCATTGTGGAAATGTGGCGGAGCCCCATCTTGCTGAAAGATGAAATCGTCATCGAGATCTTGTCTAAGTTGAGACACCAACCATTGCTCCAACATGTCCAGATATGAATGTCCAGTCACAGTAGCCTCAATGAAGAAGAAAGGTCCGTACAGTTTTCGTTGTGACAACGCGCACCTTTGGTGAATCACGCTCATGTTCAATGATTCTGTGAGGTTTCTGTGCACCCCAAACACGACAGTTGTGCTTGTTAATTTTCCACTCATATGCAATGTCACTTCATCGCTGAAAATTAAACGGCTGAATAACTTTGAGAGTTTGAATTTAAACTGACGTGTGTTTGAATGTGCTATCATTAGTAGTTTTTGTGTAATAAAATATTGAAAGTGTTACCGGACTTTTGATATGCTCTATATTTAGAGATAGCAAATTTGCATCAAGCCAGTTTTTGATCAAATTTATACCTACATTGGCATGTTTATAGGTGTCCTCCCAAGTTAAACCACTGAAAATCACCACCGTATCATCAGCATAAGAATAACAGGATCCATTATGTACTTTCAAATCAATGTTTAATAAATTATTAATATATATTAAAAATAGAATAGGACCTAAAATTGTTCCCTGAGGGACACCTATATCAATATGTCTCCACAATTCAAAATATCCACTTCTTAGGTCATTTTGTGCCAGGTTTATGTCAATGTTCAGCTTGACATATATATGTGAGCAATTTAAAAAAAAAAAATGAAACACGTTAAATGTAAAACGTGTTCCCGATTGATGGGCTAACATTCATTTGAGCAATTACGAACTCCAATTTAAGATGGAGAACCAGATTTGACTTCACTAATTAAAACATCGGGATAGGCTGATAAGTAATTTCAAATCAATCAGAAGGATGCTAAGACATCATATAGTTCGGTTACTTATTTCCAGACTAAACAGGTGAGGTTCAGTCCTCTCCTCCCACCAGCTTTCTATCACCCCTCGTCTTGCAAGACGGACGTTTCATAATATGACGTCAACTACACTGACGTTCTGCCGACGACTGAGCTAAGGCTAAACCTGTTAAGAGAGCCAGAAGCACTGAATGTAGATTCTCTAACAGGGAATCCTTAGGTTCACATAAGATGGTCTTTATCGGGATCTCTTGTCCTGTAGACAACCTTGTTGTGATGATATCAAGCATGTCCAGATGACAATCCAGAGAAAGACAGACAAAGTGAAGTCAGACGAATTTCCACCTCCTCTCAGGACGTTTTTGCTTCAGGATTGGCTCTGATCTACCACTGTGAAAATCAGGATTCCTGCAACTGGTTCCAGAGACATTTCAATGGAGTTAAACTTAGGGACAACCTTGTCATAACAGTGGTGGAGACTAAAGAACTTCCTAAGCAATTAAGGTGGCATTTAGGACCTGGGACCTTTACTCTTTTTCATGAGACTTAGGGCCGATTGCAAAAACACCGATCAAATATGACTGGCGATCAAGGAGGGTTTGATTGGCCATCAGTTGTATTTCTGTTGCAGAAAGAACAATCAGTATTTAATCGAAGATCAGTCTTCCATCAGATTTGATCAACAGATTTTTGCGGGTTAAATTTGATCAAGTATTTATGTTATTCTCTTTATAGTGCAGTTACTGTAATTTATATAGTAAATAGTTGCAGCGTAACAATATTGTTTTCGATATAATGGATTCTTCTCATGAAGAAATTTCAGAATGAAAAAATATTAAGAAGAAGGCATTTCTGTGATAGACATGATTTGTTTTTATGTATAATGATAGAGAATTTGAGCAAAGATTTAGGTTAAGTAAGGATTCGTATGTTTTGTTACTTTCAAAAATTGAAACAAATATATGCAGACAGACAAATCGAAACCTTCCATGTTCTTCTATGAACGAAGTTCTAATAATGCTGAGATTTTATGCTGTTGGAATTTTTCAGGCAGTCTTGGGTGATCTTGTTGGAGTCCACAAATCAACTATTTGCCGAGCAGTTAGGAATGTTACGTATGAAATTGCTTTGTTATCGCAGGATCTCATAAAGCCCCCAACTTCAGACAGGGAACGATTTGAAATCCAAAGAAAATTTTCAGCCATGTCAGGATTTCCAAGAGTAATTGGTTGTATAGACTGCTCACATCCCCATCCAATCACCTGGTTGAAATGATGCCGAACTTTATCGAAATAGAGAAGGTTTCTTTTCTGTGAATGTACAGGCAATATGTAGCCTACACCATCATTGAAATTCTGGAATGTTGTAGCCCGTTGGCAGGGTTCTACACAATATTTTTAATGAGTTGGTTACGAGCTCAATTTGTAAACAGAGAGATGGGAAATGGAATTCTTTTGGGCTATGGAGGCTATGCATGTTCCAATTTCTTATCGACTCCCCTAGCAAATCCCACAACAGAAGCCCCCTAACGTTTTTTGTTTGCTTCATTTTTTTCACTATATTGTAGTCTATATACAAATAGAATCCGCCTGTTTCCTTCCTACAAAAAGCAACAAAAAGCAAAGCATTCACTTGTTTTCCTAGTCACCGCCCACTTGATGCACTCGTTTTAGGACTTTTAAAGGGCACCAAATTGACTGTGGTTGCTAAATAGCGCTGTTGTCAAATGCATTTCTTTCTCAAATCAGCAATTACTAAATCGAAACAAGTTGATTGGAGATTCGCGTTTGTGCAACGCAATGAACAATCAAATAAATCAGACATCAACTGATTGGATTTGCATTTCTGCAACCGGTCCTTATAGTCCCATCGCTCTAATTTCTGGCAGCCAATCACGTTGCAGGTCGGCTACATTCAAACATCTGCGTCTTGTGATCTGCTGATAACACGTTAAGCATTTCCTAAGGCTGGATAAATACTTAATATAATCGCCCGCCATTTTTGGCTCTTTCGTTGGCATTCGCAGAAAGCACACAAGGACGTTATTTGCCGTTCAATTATTTGCTGAATTACAGTGCGTTTGATTTATTATCATAGAAGCTACGACATGACAATGTTTAACGGTGTGGCAAACTGATTCCTCATGTGTTAACTCGGCAATGAAAGAACAAAAATGGCGAACGATACTATCTACCTAGACTTTATAGAGCCTTCACTTCCTAAGACGTAAGCAAAGAGGAGGAGTCACGCCAGGAATAACAGCATCGCAACTATAGTTCATTGAGGTCACAGCTTTTTGGCCTCCCAGAACAACACGAGCCATTCGCATTTAAGCAACATTGCCTAGTTGTATAGTTGTGACACAGTTACTGTGGATAAATAGTAATATAGCGAACGCCAGTAGGGGACGTTATCCCCACCCACATCAAATGTGCATTCGACACAACACTCGCCTATCACGTAGAGTGTCTGTTGAGCTAGTAGGAGAAAAGTGGAAGGAGTCGTGGGCAGAGCTTCTACGTTCGCTATATTGCGATTTGCCCGTTACTGTTAGTTACAGTAAGTTAAATATTACATGTGCCCAGACAAAATATAGTAGCCACGAAGAAGATGAAACCTATGAACTAAGGCTGGATGCATAAAGAATCACGACATTTTGTCTGATGGTACTCGAGTTCCATTGATTTCTTATGATGTGGTACACATAGAATCAGACGTGACGAGACATGGGGAGACAATATTGAACGATTCCTTGAACTTGGTAGCTAGCAGACTGTCTCATGGCTGCAGCATGAGTAGCCATGTCCATGATTGCAAGCTTCCTGTATCTACAGATACTATTGATGTGTAGTGCACATTATTCAGAAGGGAGCTCGATACAGATAAAATAGTTGTTTTAGTACAAGAAAGACCCATTCTGTACAATCCCATTTTAAAACAATATCACGACAATAACGTGATTTTTAAAATGTGGAAGGAAACTGCAAATGAGATGAATCCACCAGATGAATAATAAGTTAACTAATAATAATTTGTAGTAGATCTACTTCTCTGCTGAGTGATGAGTAACTCGCTCTTAGTCTATTTACTTACTTACTTGTACATGCCAGTAAATCTACTGACATGAGCCTGTTGCATTTCAACATACTTAAACGCCATCGACCTCGGCCGGGATCGAACCCACAACCTCGAGCACAGAAGGCCAGTGCTATACTAAGCTACCCAGGCCGACTTTCCGCAAGAATCACCAAGTGTTAGATGTTAATGGAGGCTACTTTGAGCACTTAATAACATAATGTAAAGTAAATACCTTGGTATTTATAGATTTGCTTATTCATTTTGTAATCCTTTCTACTACTGTACACTTCAATGAAAACACCCTGTAATTGCACAATTTATTTAAAAAAAAAAATGTTTAAACAAAAGTTGCTTAGTTTATTGAGGGGGAACAAAAATATTTTGAAAAAATTTCATGGATTCATTTAAAGATCTAAGCTGGAGGCATCCCTTCGTGAGAAAGATGAGAGAATCGCCAGCCTAGAAAGGAAGCTTGAAGACAAACAGGACGCTCTTGAACAATATCAGCGCCGGCAGAGTCTCCGTATATTCGGGATCCCGGAAAACAACAACGAGGACACAGACCAGATCGCCATCGAAGTCGCGGCAAAAGTCGGGGTCAACCTGGTGGTGAGCGACATCGATAGGAGTCACCGGGTTGGGAGGCAAGGAGACTGACCTCGGCCGGTGATCGTAAAATTCGTAAGTTACCGAAAAAGAAGAGAAGTGTTTACTAATAAAAAATTGTTAAAAAACTCAGGTGTAACGTTGAGAGAGGACTTAACGCAATCCCGGCATACACTATTGAAAGACTGCATCACGAGATATGGACTGACTAATGTCTGGACCACAGACGGCATTATTTTTGTTAAAATTGGGAATGTAAAACACAAAATTGTAAAAGCTTCTGATCTGCCGTAGTTAATATGCAAGCACTAGGTCATAATATCATACACTACCACATTTTCTTAGTTAGTAATTCAATTTTTAGTGGTAGGCTTGCAATATTCACTATTACTGTTATCATATCAATATTATTATTAATCTCTGTCATTATTGCATTACTATTAGTTTATACTAATTTAGTTTCTGTAAGTTGTCAGTATCGACTGCATCGAGGTGAATGACTTGCTGTCTGCAGCCCCTCACCAAACGACTTTCACTTTTCTGAATTCCCTTCCACAGCCTCACCCCCACCCACCCCAGCCACCCCTAACCCACTACCTGCTCCTTCGACCAGTGCCCTGTTAAAATCGTCTTTCAGCTCGCATCCTAACACTTTAAAAGTAGCCCACATAAATTCTCAAAGCCTTCTCTGTCATTTCAATGAAGTTCAATCTATTTTCTCTCCTTTGTCTCTTCACGCTATTCTTATCTCTGAAACGTGGTTGAAGCCTTCCCTATCATCTTCTCTTGTAAGTTTAGATAATTACACCCTCTGTAGAAATGACCGAATCGGTAAACGCGGAGGTGGTGTTGCGATGTATGTGCGATCGGACTTACCGTTTAAAATTGTCTACCAGTCTTCGAATGAAGTCTTAGAACATCCTGAATATTTATTCATTGAAGTCGGTGCAAGCAACAAAAAGTACCTCCTTGGAGTTGTATACAAACCCCCTAAATCAGGATTCTTAAGTGACCTTGAAACACCTTTGCTTAATCTTGTGCCTCACTATGACCATACTGTTATTTTAGGCGATTTCAATACAAACTTATTAAATTCAAGTAATTACGCTACAGTTCAACTTAAGAACATGTTTGAGTCTTACAATATATCCATCCTTCCTTCCGCAGCTACCCACCACACCCAGGAATCGGAGACACTTCTTGACATTATTGCCACGACTAATCCTCAGCTAGTATTAACGAATGGACAACTACCAGCGCCGGGTATCTCAGCACACGACATAATCTTTTTAGAATATTCCTTGTATTGTCCAAAATATAAACCTCGCATCACATCATACCGGGACTTAAAGCATATTGAGCATGATGAATTAATCAATGACGCACTTAGCCTGCCTTGGACTGAAGTGTGGAATTTACCAGACATTGACGACAAAATCGAAAAATTTAACGACCTAGTAATTCAGTTATACGATAAACACGCACCCTTGAAAACCAGACGAGTTGGTAGACACCCTGCGCCTTGGATGTGCGATGCCATAAAATTACTCATGACAGACAGAGACACTGCTTATCGTAAATACAGACGGAGCAAGGACGAATTAGATTTTAATACTTACAAAGTTTTAAGAAATAAATGTAATCAAGCAGTAAGAAATGCTAAATTACGCCATGCACATTCCCTTATTCTACCTTCGGTCAGTGCGAAAGAATTGTGGCGTAACTTTAATGACCTGGGTCTAACAAAAGCAAAGCCTCGGGTAGATAACATCAACTTGTCACTCAATAGTCTAAATGAACATTTTGTCACTGCTCCACCTGAACCATTACATAAGCAAGAGACTCTTGAATTTCTCAGATCTTACCCCCAACCTGTGTGGGATAAATTCTTCTTTAAATACATTAACCCGACTGACGTAATGAAGACGCTGCGACGTATGAAATCTAAAGCCCAAGGTATAGACAATATAAATATCACTCTCCTGTATAAAATAATAGATGTGATCCTGCCGACCGTCACACATATATTCAATGCATCTATTATGACTGGGTCCTACCCCTCACTCTGGAAAATGGCATTAGTGAAACCTTTACCTAAATCTAACACACCTTCTACAGTAAACCAATACAGACCGATATCAATTCTTCCCACTCTTTCAAAAGCATTAGAACATATTGTACATGGACAACTTATGAACTATCTCGACGAACACAAACTCCTTGATGACTATCAATCGGGTTTTAGACATGGACACAGCACTTCTACAGCCCTACTTAAGGTTACTGAGGACATCCGTGAAGCTATGGATAGGGGTGAAGTAACGGCACTAACTCTTCTCGATTTCAGCAATGCCTTTGGTTCTGTTGATATCGACTTGCTTCTTGCAAAGATGAAGGCTTTGCACCTGTCAGACAATACCTTGAGCTGGAAGGACTCCTACCTAAGCGACCGCCAACAGTGTGTTTCACTTGATAATCAATTCTCCCAATGGAGATGCACAAAGGCGAGAGTGCCGCAGGGCTCCGTATTAGGACCACTACTTTTCTCTATCTACATTAATGACGTATCAAAGAACTTACAGTATTGCCGATATCACCTCTATGCCGACGACCTACAACTTTACATACATTCCAGACCCAATACGATAAATGAATCGATTGACAAGTTAAATTGTGACCTAGCCACTGTCTCCACTTGGGCGGCCAATTTCGGACTCGCACTTAATCCAAGTAAGACTCAAGCCATAATTATTGGACATAAGCGTTTAGTTAACTCCCTTAATAACAGTAATCTTTCAGTTGTTACCCTTAACAACACGCTAATCCCTTATTCATCTGTCGTAAAAAATCTTGGCTTCTTTTTTGATAATAATCTAAGTTGGAATTTTCAAGTTAAAGAAATGATAAAAAAAATCTGTTCCTCCATTCACTGTTTGAGTCGCTTGAGAAACTTCTTGCCCCAGCAACTAAAACTTACCCTAGTGCAAACCCTAGTAATGCCGCACTTCGATTATTGTGACATTTTGTTAAGTGACCTAAGTTCTGAATTGTCAGTCAAGTTACAGCGAGCTCAGAATATGTACGTCAGATACGTGTGCAACATCCGACGGTATGATCACATATCACCGTCCTTCGCAAGTCTCTCGTGGCTCCGACTTAAAGAATGTAGAACTTTACACTCTTTGTCTTTACTCTTTCGAATTCTGCACACTTCAACACCAAATTACCTTTCGTCTCGTTTCTCTTATCTATACTCTAACCACGACGTAAATACCAGATCACTTATCTGTGGCACGCTAAGTATACCTCTTCATAGAACATCTTGTTATTCATCATCTTTTACAATATCCACCTAGCGTCAATGGAATTCCTTGTCACAAAGTATTAGGGGCTGCAAGACAATAAACACCTTTAAGAACAGCTTAAAAGATAACCTTATTAGCATTTCACTCCAATCATACTGATTTAAACTATCACTGACTACATTGTTACTTTTTTCTTTAGACATCATCCTGATTGTGCTGTATCTTAATTGTCTCGTAATAATCTCTTTCTATTATCTAATATTATTTGAAATATATTAACATTCTATGTATTTTAGTTTAATTCTGCTACACAGCTTATTTCAGTGTTTAATTAATAGTTCATAGTATTTTGTTGTTTAATTTGTAAATAACTTTTGTATACATGTAACTCTCATCTAAATCAAATTGTTGGATTTTTTGTAAGTTCATGCATATGTATATACACTTTTTGCTGGTTGAGTGGAAGAGAAGGCCTTACGGCCTTAACTCTGCCAGCTAAAATAAATCATTATTATTATTATTATAAAAGGGCCCCGGGAAAATATTGCCCATATCATAGTTTCGAAGACCCCTTCCCCCAATAAAATTTAGAAGACAAAGCATTTGGTTTTATCTATTTATTTAAAAGGTATTAACTTTTAACCCTTCATGTGGGCTAACCTGTATGTATATATATATTTAACTTTGGTATGTGGGTCATTTGCAGAATTTGTATAACAAATGACGTCCATCAATTCTTACCCTTCCCATTATTGCATTTATAACGATAGAGTTATAAATTCCTAACAGTGAGTAGTTTCAATACTAAAGTAGTAAACGTCACAAGAATTATTTCCTTCATGTGAAATATTTCACGAGAATAAAATAAAATTCTCATAGTGACAGCTAAAATGCCGTGTCCATACTAGTTCAGTTTTTAAAATGGAGCATGATTATGTCCAGATAAAGATTTGTTTAATAATTGAGAAAAAAATTAAAGAAACTTTGGTATTATCAAAACTTCTTCATTTATGTCTGAGTTTATATTTCCTTAAATATATTTACATAATTACTCTAGTCCAGTAAGTCAGTCAGGTCTGTTACACTATTCTGTTCCTATGGATACACAGTTGAAAAAAAAAATCCCACAGATGTCAGCACAAGCCAAGATGATGCACAAAGACCCATTTTGATTGTACTGCTATGTTCACTCATTTTGATTTGGCGAGTTTGTGTGTCATACTCTTGCTTTGTGTTTTAGTCTAAGCGTGCATTTTTTACTCTGTCAGATCTGTTTGTGTTGTGTTTTCCACAAATAACAACATATAAAGTCAACATCAAGAGGACATAATAGTGCACGTGTCCAGTAGTTAAGTTGCTATTTTGAAGATTTTTAAGCAAAAACATTTTAGGTTCGCACATGCTTGTTTGCTTTGTCATAGCTGTTACCTGTCAGATCTGTTACTCCATGTCATGTCTGTTACATCATTCAAAACAGTGCTGTAAAGCAAGGTGAGTGTACAGTGGCTGATTACTATGGCAGAGACATTGCACTACATTAATACATGCAGAATATGCACTAAATAGTATTTTAATTTTGACATTCTCAATCGTCCATTTGTTTACAATTTTTGCAAATGACCCATTTAATATAGTAGGCCTAATTAATTTTGCATTGAAAAATAATTTAAAAATTAGGCTAAAATTTAAATTTATATGTGATAGACCTAAAGTAGTACAAAGTATTGTAGTTATCTTTCAAATGCGACAAATCTCAACTAGGCTATAATAGACTCAAAATACCAAGAGATCTTATGTTACAGTGCACACTGTATCATAATTTCAAATAGTTGTAACTACACAAATAATAATCAACAATTATGTAAATATAAAATACATCTCTCTCATTCAACGCCTGGAATTCATTAAAAAAATTTCGACTATTTACAAAAAGATCGTGTTTTGTCGGTGTGTGATTTGATGTGGAATGACCAACACTGTGGCCCACAAATTCTTCCACTATTGTAATGCAAACCTAACACTCACTGTTTTTTGTGAAAGTTACAAACATTCTTTCTGTGACAATGCACCACATACCAATTTTCTGCAAATACATGAGAATTTTCTATGGCCCATAACTAGAGAATTCTGGACACTCACGTATTCATCCAAGTAAAACCATGCTTCATCTGACCAATACCGAACATCCAACTCCTCCTCATCAGGAATTATCATTTCCATTCACCAGTGAGGATAATGAAGATGAGTTTTGGAATCTCTTGACAACAGCTCCATCATGGAGCAAAGTTTGTATGCATAAATATTCAATGAAGAGCTTCATGAGCATTTTTAACAGACTGCCTTACTTGAACAGATTTTTTTTGGACAAGTAAACATTGCTAGTACTTACTGTTTGTAGAACATTTCTTGGTGCATTTGTGAGACTTCCTGTTGTTTAAACTTGTAGTACAGACACTTGATGCTCATCTTGTTCGATGTATGTGTTTCCAGGCAATGAAGTCTCCTTGAAGTCACTTCTTGTGTGATGGAATAATTTCCACTCTTGATGTAGTCTGATGCTTCACAATGAATATTCTGTGCTTCAGTATGTATGTACACCATTCTTCCTAAGTATCACTGTATGCTTCTTTTACCACCTGGAAAGAGAAAAGGGGCAAAATATCTCTATATAAGGTTATATTACTTTTTAAGCAGTACAGAGCACAGCAAACAAGACTTGATCCTGATAACATGTTCACTAGCTCACTTACTCACGCTGGCAATTGGTAAGCAAAGAGGCATAGTAACACCAGTCTACAGTAGGGTTGCCAACTGTCTGGAATTTTTCCGAATTGTCAGGAAATCAGACCTCTATGAGTGATTCCATGTCAAATCGCACAAGTTTAACCTCGAATTGACTTTCATGTCTCTGATTTAGATAAAACAAATTTTACACATTCTATGGATTGTAATAAAGTATATGATTATGTCTCGTGACCAGAATATTGTACGAAATGGAAATATAAAAATTGGAGATTTATCCTTCGAAGAGGTGGAAAAATTCAAATATCTTGGAGCAACAGCAACAAATATAAATGACACTCGGGAAGAAATTAAACACAGAATAAATATGGGAAATGCCTGTTATTATTCGGTTGAGAAGCTCTTATCATCCAGTCTGCTGTCCAAAAATCTGGAAGTTAGAATTTATAAAACAGTTATATTACCGGTTCTTCTGTGTGGTTGTGAAACTTGGACTCTCACTCTGAGAGAGGAACATAGGTTAAGGGTGTTTGAGAATAAGGTGCTTAGGAAAATATTTGGGGCTAAGCGGGATGAAGTTACAGGAGAATGGAGAAAGTTACACAACACAGAACTGCACGCATTGTATTCTTCACCTGACATAATTAGGAACATTAAATCCAGACGTTTGAGATGGGCAGGGCATGTAGCACGTATGGGCGAATCCAGAAATGCATATAGAGTGTTAGTTGGGAGACCGGAGGGAAAAAGACCTTTAGGGAGGCCGAGACGTAGATGGGAGGATAATATTAAAATGGATTTGAGGGAGGTGGGATATGATGATAGAGACTGGATTAATCTTGCACAGGATAGGGACTGCTGGCGGGCTTATGTGAGGGCGGCAATGAACCTTCGGGTTCCTTAAAAGCCATTTGTTTGTATGTATGTATGTATGTATTGTAAAAATAAATACGTGCTTTATTATTGTTGTCTATATCGAAATCTTTCGCACATCATTATTGTTAAACGTAATTATCTCCACTAATAAAATCATCACAGAGATTTGCTCTTTGTCTCAATTTGAAGGTGACAGTACATACTCAGGGCACTGTCCTCAGCACAACTTTATTCAATATTTATATAAATGACTTACCCTCCCTATTAGAGGAATCAAACATGAAAACAGTACTATTTCCAGATGATATAGTTTTGTGGACTTCCGGATCTTACAGACATAGAGACAAAATTCAAAATTCTGCTCTTAAAGCTCTAAATCAACTACATGAATGGAATACATCAAATTTGATGACACTCAATTTAAGCAAAAGTAACTACCAAATATTTTCACTTGGTAAAAAAGAAAGAGAATTCAATATCCAATACAATGGCCAACACCTTCCTAGCACTTATGAATCCAAATATCTTGGAGTTATTTTCGATAGTAAGTAAACATGGAGCAACCATTTGCAATACATTTCTGAACAAGCTCGTAAAAGATTCTCCCTTCTAAAAAGACTAGCAGGAAAGAAATGGAGATGCTCTAGGAATACTTTGAACACTACATACAAAATGTTTATACAGCCAGTGGTGACATACTGCGGAGAAATTTTAATTACTTCACCTTTCATAAACGAAATAGAATATGTTCAAAACCAAGCTCTCAGGCTCATTACTGGTGGAATCAAAACAACTCCAATAGATTCTATGAGATTCCTCACTAATATTAACAGCATCAAAATGACAAAAGAAGAAAAAGCACTGATTCAATATGAAAAACTTATCAAATTACCAGGAAACAATTGGCATTCATACATTCCTCTCCTCATTCATATTATGGTGTAGGCATATAACTACTTTCTGTTTCGTTTTCATTAGTTACATAATTTACTATGGCTAGAATTAAAATATCTTCCTCTTTTCCACATCTTCATTTGCGGAAATAATTTTCTTACTTTCAAGAGCCTCTAAATCGACTCTTGAGTTTAAAAAACAGTTAAGTCCAGATTAAATTAAAAAAAGAATGTTATTTGCCATGAAGAGGCAAGCCTGGAATTGACATGATTACATTTAGTTCATGAGGTCCCGGGTTCGATTCCCGGTTAGAGCACAGGAATTTTTCCTTAAAGGGGATTATTCCTGTGTTCGTCCATGGTCTGGAATTTAGGTTAAGTTTAGATTTAAGACCTCTCCTGGCACTACATTATCATAATCATCCTATCACATCATTGGGGTAATGTAACTCCACCTTCCAGGCGCCCCAACCTCAGAAGTGGGTTACAACTAAGCCACGGCCAGGAGAGAAGACCAGAAATGTCGGAAAGACAACCTGGTGGCATTGGATAATATATTAAAAAAAAAAAAACATTCCTCTCTGTAGATTGAAAACTCAAAAAAGTTTCATATCCATGGTCCAAGACTTAAAACAGAAAATCAATATCCCGAATTTAAAAGAAAACTTACAAACTAAACCAAACCCTTTAACTCTATTAAATATAGAATATAGTCTAAATTTAACAAAAGAAATACTGAAATCAGAAGTAAACACTGAAATACTAAAACAATTGTCTTTAGAGACAATTAATATTAGGTACTCTCCACAAAACTGGCTTCATTTATACACAGACGGATCCTTGATCTCCAGAGAACAAGGTGCCGGGCAGGTGATAAATGCTGTCCCTTCTCACTTTATAGATCTCTTGGATATGGAACAACAAGTTTTGATTGAGAAATCGTTGCAATAAGTGAAAGTCTCAGGAATCTTCTATTTCACATCAATAAATTTAAGAATGCAGTTATATTGTCAGACTCCAAAGCAGCTATTCTATCAATAGTCTCTAAACACACACCATCTCATACAGCAGAAATAACTAAAATGCTCTCTCAATTAATATCACTCAATAAAAGAATTGTATTCCAATGGATATCATCCCATTGTGGAATCCTGGGAAACAAGAATGTGGATGCTTTAGCAAAGAAGGGCAGCATTGCTACTTACAGACCTGTTATTAAATCTACATATTACTCTGTGAAAAGATGTATTAAATCTACATACTTAGACTTCAACAAACAAAATTTGATAACACAATCTCAAGGGAAAAAATGGAATTCTCTGCATCATAATCCACAGTTAATTCCCGATTTACCACGAAAATCGTCTGTAGCTGCATTTAGATTGGCAACAGGCCATGACTGTTTGGCCAAGCATCTGCATAGAATTGGAATATATCAGTCCCCTAACTGCCCACTGTGCAACTCAAACAAGAAATGGATTCGGAACACCTCAAAATCTGTGCTTCAGTGGCTGACCATGATAATATCTTTGAAAAATATTGGAGTGCAAGAGTTCAAATGACTTTATTGTCAAATGCCTGGCTTTAGAAAACAACAACAACATTCAGTGTCCTTACTGAAATTGTGAACATGAGCCATTCAGAGCAGAAGTGGTGTAAGTCAAAAATGGGTAATGAGGGTTAAAGTAAACATTCTGTAAAATACAGCGCAAAGTAGCAATTAATATTCAGTTTATTCAGTTTATTTAAACTATTATAAGTCAGTGGATGCAAGAAGGTCATATTAATTGCTACTTTGCGCTGTATTTTACAGAATTTTTACTCTAAACCTCATTACCCAATTTTGACTTACACCACTTTTGCTCTGAACGGTTCATATATTGCATGTTAGTATAGAAGTGGACTTTGAAAATGGTGATGCATTGTACCAAGAGTATTGCCTATTGAAAGAGATGATGTTGATACTGAAAGATCTACCAACTCCTCAAGAACACTGGGACACTGTTTTGAAGACAAGTAGTATGCTAAACTTAAAAAAAAAATTACTGAACACGTACATGCTCTTCCAATTAGCAATGCTCATGTGAAGCAAGCTTTGAAGCAAATGAAGATTCTCTGGAGTGACGAAAGGAACCGGATGAGGCCAGAACTTGTAAAATCAGAACTCTTGGTAAAGACGAACTTAAATATGTCATGTAGACAGCCTGGCTCAGAATCATGCTGAAAACACTGGTTACAACGTGGTTGGCACAAACGATATTATTGGCAGTAGAGTTTGCAGAACCCAACTTTGAGTGCACACAAATTCTGTGTGACTTACATTGGGTTCTGGCGTCTTGTCAGCCCATTTGAGTTGTGTGGATATAAAGGAAAAATTGTGATGGTGTCGTGTATAGTTCCTGGGGTAACTCAGTCGGGAGAGCATTCATGCGCTAAGTGAAGGGTCCAGGGATCGATACTCGGCCCAGGAACAATTTTTCCTTGAAACTATTCAAACCTGCTTTACAGGGAGCTACTACCTGAAAGCCAGATTTGCACAACCGTTGAAACATTGTAGTTGGTTGGAATTGTCCATCGACTATCAATTTAAATCTTGACATTGGCAGCATAGCCAAGCCAGTTCGCATTTGTTCACGCATTTTTTCACTTTCGCTTCCCAGTCATTGTTGCCAATTTTGCTACTTTGCCACCAAATCTGGCGACTTTTGACAGATTTTAGCAACAAATTTTTCGTAACTTTTGTGTTGGATAAATGAGATTTAACGACTTTTCAACACTCTCCAGCGAGATAAGCGAAGACTTCGTTATTGAAAATATGTATTCTAGTGACTTTTTGAATTACATATGGTGACTACCCATACACTTAAGTTGGCAACACTGCGACATTGACTCAGTATACAGAGTGCTTACCGAGTTGATGTTGTACCGATGCTCTACCGACCCGTCAGAGAGCAGCCTAAGTTATGACTAGTAGGACAACATCAGTAGTCAAAACATTAACATTCTTTGTCACAATCTACATCGATCATTAGATAAACCTATTAACTTGCTCAGTCCTTTACTTGTTTAACAGACACAAAAAGAAACCTCACTCAGTCCTACATAAACAGAATGTAAAGTAGATAGGAAAATATAAAAAAACATGTAACAAAATAAAAATTACCTTCGTCATAGAGAATGTAGAATTCTGCAGTCTTCACTCGTGAAAAAAGGTGCCATTCACGAACTTTTCTGTTGAGCTTCGACAGGTTTTTGCATCCAAGTCATGGAGTTCATGAGCTGCAGACGAAACTGACAGATGTCAGACAGCAATGGTTACTAATGACAAATAATATATATAAATACGAGTATAAATAAATGTTCTGAGGCTTTCAAGTCATACTGGGTGTTACAATTT
This sequence comes from Periplaneta americana, assembly GCF_040183065.1. Lineage (NCBI taxonomy): Eukaryota > Metazoa > Arthropoda > Insecta > Blattodea > Blattidae > Periplaneta > Periplaneta americana. The sequence goes on along the minus strand of NC_091129.1, from coordinate 23,760,595 downwards.
AACTGGACAAGATTTGCCATTATTTAATTCTTTTGAGGCCTCTGAAAAATTGAGCTGAAATACAAAGAACATGCAATACTGTAGTCTTCAAAGTAGGTGGGAAGTTTACATAAGAAACTTACAAAGATAACATGTTTTGCATACCATCATTGAATTAATGCTGGAGTACTGAATGCCAAAGTTATCTGTTCGATCCCCATCTGTAGGGGCAGGTATTTACAGAGATTCATTTTACCATCGTGTTTTTTTTTTATACTATCACCTTTACTTTTTAACTTCGCTTTAGAATATGCCATTAGGAAAGTTCAGGATAACAGGCAGGGTTTGGAATTGCACGGGTTACATCAGCTTCTTGTCTATGCGGATGACGTGAATATGTTAGGAGAAAATCCACAAACGATTAGGGAAAACACGGAAATTTTACTTGAAGCAAGTAAAGCGATCGGTTTGGAAGTAAATCCTGAAAAGACGAAGTATATGATTATGTCTCGTGACCAGAATATTGTACGAAATGAAAATATAAAAATTGGAGATTTATCCTTCAAAAGGAGTGGAAAAATTCAAATATCTAGGAGCAACAGTAACAAATATAAATGACACTCGGGAGGAAATTAAACACAGAATAAATATGGGAAATGCGTGTTATTATTCGCTTGAGAAGCTTTTATCATCTAGTCTGCTGTCAAAAAATCTGAAAGTTAGAATTTATAAAACAGTTATATTACCGGTTGTTCTGTATGGTTGTGAAACTTGGACTCTCACTCTGAGAGAGGAACATAGGTTAAGGGTGTTTGAGAATAAGGCGCTTAGGAAAATATTTGGGGCTAAGAGGGATGAAGTTACAGGAGAATGGAGAAAGTTACACAACGCCGAACTGCACGCATTGTATTCTTCACCTGACATAATTAGGAACATTAAATCCAGAAGTTTACGACGGGCAGGGCATGTAGCACACATGGGCGAATCCAGGAATGCATATAGAGTGTTAGTTGGGAGACCAGAGGGAAAAAGACCTTTGGGGAGGCCGAGACGTAGATGGGAGGATAATATTAAAATGGATTTGAGGGAGGTGGGATATGATGATAGGGACTGGATTAATCTTGCACAGGATAGGAACCAATGGCGGGCTTATGTGAGGGTGGCAATGAACCTTCGAGTTCCTTAAAAGCCATTTGTAAGTAAGTAAGTTTTTTTTATATTGGTGTCAGCAGAGATTGTTTTATACTCATGACTAGGGAATAGATTTCTAGGTGCCAAAAAAGGAGAGATTTAGAACTTTATAAAAGCCAATTTAGGAATTTTATAAGTTTATATAAACAATTAATAATTTTAATTTTAGTAAATATTCCATTTTATTATCTGCAGTATGCAGAACCGAATCATGCAAGTGAAGTGGTTAGGCATTAGACACACACATTCCATTTTATGTGGGATTTAAGTACAAAGAACTGATGCTGACAATGATTGCTATTGAACTGAAGACTCATAATATCAGTAAGAGGGACTGATTGCTGATTGGTCAGTTTCATTTCGCATAACGGGAGTGCACTGACATGAAAACCAATTTGTAAGCTCTCGCCTAACATGAACAACCTACCACCCCTTTTATGCTAGATGAACTTTTCCCAACAAACTTTGGTTCCATGAAATTAGGTCAAATCTTCTTCTCTCCCCTTCTAAGACCAATATAGGACAAACTTGCCAGATTAGTGTTTATCTGTAAGATAATTTTTAAGTAGAATTTTTGTAGTTATCTAGGCATTTTTCATTTTTAATACCGGCATTTTTATTTTAAATATATACAAAATACTAAAAAGACGTTTTTCAGGCACAAACAAAGGTTTTAGGCATTTATAGTTTATGGTTCATTTAGGTATTTTAGGTTCTACAGAATTTTAGTAGGGGGATACTGTGTACATGAAACGCAGAGATATCTGACATAACATAGTCTAGGAAGTAACAAACAAAATAGGTACGGAACTAAAAATCCATTCCCTACTGATGATAAATAGATGGAAATTGTGGAAAAATAATTCTTTTGTAACTGCAAAACTAATGCAATATGGATATTCCTTTCACTATCATAATTAATATTACATGTTCATTGAATTATGGTAAAGGTGTCGTATTGGCAAGAAAATACTGTAAAATTGAAGGAAAAGGATTCTATCGCTTGTATAAAAACATTCCTTGCAATACTGATCTGCACGTTATTTAGCAGATAGTGGAACATAAGTAGCCTATATCCCATTTTCACAAACACAACCCACAGTATAATATGAAAGAAAAAGGAACAGTGAACAGTTGACTTATTGCTAGCGTTGGCAGCATTGTCCCTGGCTTTGGTAATAAAGCAAATACCCTCACCCCCCCTTGTTTGATGACAGGGTTTCTCGAAAATATCCTCTTTTTCGACCCCAAAATTTGCATCCCGGAGGATTATTTTAAATTTTTATAATGTCTAGGTTTTTGTTTGTTTCAAGTATCGTAAATCGATAATAATAATAATAATAATAATAATAATAATAATAATAATAATAATAATAATAATGTTTTAGTTTCGCTGGCAGAGTTAAGGCCATAAGGCCTTCTCTTCCACTCAACCAGCCTTAATCAATACAATACATAAATTTAAATTACAAATATTTTCACTACACTTAAAAGGTTCTCCAGCAATAATCTTCACTACACATTTATTTAAATTTAGATAAATCTATAAGGTAAAGTAGTAACTTAATTTATGAGCTAATTTAATTCAATGAATTATAATTAATTTAATATTTGAGATAGCTAGTAAAATGATGAAAATTAATTTAATATAAGCTTACTAGGACTATGTTACAGGGAGAATATATATATTTCTATTTCTATAATGAGAATATTAATGTAATTGCCATTAGAGGTTTTGTAAATCTATTTAGAGAAATTAAAGATAATAATAATAATAAGAATGGACAGATGTTAGTTTCATTATAAGTAACAAATATTAATCAGCAATTCATCTGTTAAGTAAGAATTTATGTAATTTTGACCTAAATGAAGCCATTGTCCAACAACCCCTTATATCACTCGGAAGCGAGTTCCAATTTCTAGCAAATGAAACTGTATAGGATGAAGAATATAAAGATGTCTTGTGGTAGGGTATAATGAGAAAATTGTTATAATGAGATCTTGTACTTAGCTGATGATATGCGGATAAATTTTGAAAACGAGAAGCCAAATATATTGGGGTAGCGGTGCGCAGAATTTGGAATAAGAGAACAAGAGAATGCAGGGCTCGTCGATCGCTTAGCCAAGACAGAGTTTGGAAAGACGGGGAAACATGATCATACTTACGAATATTACAAATATAACGGACGGAGATTTGTATAATTTTCTTTAATTATAACGTAATACATTTTTGATAGTGGCAACAGTGTAATATTGCGCCTCATGATGCCTATTTGTTGTATTTTGTTAAGTTATAGTTCCAGTGTAACTTCCACTCACTTTTACTTAGTTTTATGCCTTTTGCACATCAGTCTTAGTGTTTACTTCACAGTAAATATGCCGAAAAAGAAGTGCAAGTTTTCTGATGAATTACAAAAATACTATCCTTGTTTCAGAGGTGGTAGATATGAATGTATGGTATGTAAACGTAGCACTTACGTATCTATGACTAATAAAGGAGGACTATATTTAGAAGCATATTTGCAATCTGGTAAAGCACAAAACAACAGTTCCAGGAGAGCGGCAGCAAGCTTGAGGACGAAGTAAATGTAGCTGAAGGCACTCAAAACATGAAACAGCTACAAAGTGACGGACTATACATCATACTTATTCAAATCTATGTTTTTGAAATCTGAAGTTGCGAGGAAATTTTCAAATGCAAGAACAAAAACTAAGGCAATTAACAATTACGTATGCTGTTAAATACAACTTAACCATTAAATTACTGATTCAACAAGATACATCATCATCATCATCATCTTCCTAACAAGTATTAGGCCAAGTGGCCTGTTACGGTCTCAAACTAGAATTTTCAGTCAATCTCTTCTTTGGACGGCCTAGAGATCTTTTGCCATATGGATGGTAATGAAGCAGTGCTTTTGGAATTCTGCATCGATTCATTCGTTCGAGATGACCCTTCCACTGAAGTTGATATTTGCTGATGAACTGCATAATGGGTTCTATTTGAAGTTCTTGCATTAGGTCCTCATTTTTTTTATGATCCCAGCGAGTATATCCAGCTGTTGCTCTCATAAACCTCATCTCACTTGCTGTTATTCTACTGACATCTTTATTCTTCACAGTCCACGCTTCGCTACCATAGCTTAATACTGGCTGTGCTAAGGTTTTATACAAGCCTATTCTTGTGTGTCTTTGTACTAGTGAGGGTTTCATGATTTTATTAATGATCCCCATTGTTTTATTATATTTACATATTTTTTCAGCAATATCTACTTCATCATAAGGTGATAGTGTATAGCCAAGATAAGTGAAGGTATTTACTCTTTCTATTATTTTATTATTCAAACAGATTTTGCTTGGTACAGGGAATTTCCCACAAAATGACATGATTTTCGATTTTTCAATATTAATTTCCATGTTATATTTTTCACTGACCTTATTTAAATTGTGTACTGAATATTGTAAATCATCTTCAGTTGATGCCATGAGAACTAAATCATCAGCGAAAAGTAAAGCATCAAGCTGCACATTTCGATTAATTGGAATAAATCCATGTCGTGTCTGTCGCCAATCTTGAATGATTCTATTTATATATATAATAAACAGAAGTGGTGAAAGGCCACAGCCTTGTCGTACTCCACTATAAATGGGCCGCCACTGTGAAAGTTTATTGTTGCTTCGAATTGCTATGATGGTTGTTTTATATGTATTGTAAATATTTTGTATAATCTGTTGAGGTACTTGATCATCTGCCAAAATCTGAAGTAATTTATTCCGATTGACTTTATCAAAAGCCTTTTTAAAGTCAATGAATGCCATATGCGTTTCTAAATTAAATTCTCTGTGTTTCTCAACCAGTAATTTCAATGCGAAATATCCATCACAACAGGATCTTCCTCGACGAAAACCATTTTGTTCCTCACTGACAATATTGTCGTAATGCTTATTGAGTTTGTTTTTCAAAATCTTTGCATAAATTTTATATCCTGCATTCAATAAACTTATTCCTCTATAATTATCCGTAATTTTCAAATCTCCTCTCTTATGTATAGGAATTACAATAGATTTAGTCCAGCTTTCGGGAAATCCTTGTCCCTCCCAAATCAAATTTAAAAATCTCAAAAATCTTTGTAGAAATTTATGGCTAGCATATTTAAATAATTCACTATTTATTAAATCTTCTCCTGGAGATTTATTGTTTTTCAATTTAGCCAAGACTCTTTGTAGTTCATCCATAGAAATTGACTCCAATAAAGGATTAGTTGAAAATGGAAGCGTGAGAGATTGTGTTGATGTAGACCATAGTTGTTGAAAATACTGTAACCAATTGTCCTGAGAAATAACATTTATTCTTAGATTATCTTTTACTTCACAATTTAATTTCTTAAGAATTTTATAAGTCTGTGGTTGAGGCCGAGTAATATCATTTTCTAAGTATGCCACAAAGTTTATCCAATTCTGTTTATGTTTTTTTCGAACTTCTCTCTTTGCCCGTTTCTTACGATAATCAATTTCATCTTCTTCTTTCTTGGTTGAGATATACTTATTGAATGCTTGTCTTTTATCTGCAATTATCTTGCTTATGTCATCATCCCACTGTCGCAAGCCTTTCTTTCTAAACCACGCCTTTTTTTGTCCCAAATAAATATTAAATATCATGAGCATGAACATAAATGCTGTATACAGAGTCAAAGTATAATAAAATACAATATGGTGTATTGATTAATTAAAGAAAGAAAATTTCATCTAAATAAGAGGAGTCTGGGAAGGATGCAATAATGCTTGTTGCATTACCACGCTGAATAACGATACTAATGCGCTGACTGCTTCGAGAGTCCCCAGAAAGCTGCACTAAACTTCTGCCTATGGTGGAGATGAGAGCTTTGGCTTCACTACACCATGATCCAAACGTTTCAACCGCAAAAGAAATAAAAATATAATTATCTGTAAGATGCTTATATTTATGGTGTTTACTGAGAGCGTCACTTTCTGCTGCAGATCCTGGTGTCTCAGAGGTTGAAGACAGGTGAGAATGGGCCAGTGTATCCACACATGTGGAATCCCAAATTAAGGATTTACCTACACGCCATGAGACTAGAGTCAGACGATCGGGTCTTTTGCCATCTGAACAGCTGATCCCAGAAGGTTCTAAGATGGATGGAACCCCTGAGGATGTTAATGCTCTTTTAATTATATCATTAATTGATGAATGACGAGAAAGATGGCCCTTACTCATGACACAACTTAACGCATGGTGGCCATAGATACATTTATGAATGTGACAGATTTTGCAACCAAGGCATAAAGCCATGGAAACTTTAAAGGATCTGGGATCCATAAAGATACCAATGTTAGGGGAAGAAATTGCATAAAAAAACGAGCACGATCTGTATCTGAAGAAAAAGATGAAGGGACTCCTTAACAAGAAAGATTAGAATTTATCCCAATGCTTTTGAACCACTGAAGAAGCTGGAGGATCAGAGTTATTGGAAACCTCATCCCACTGAACCAAAGCCTCCTGCACAAAAGGGATCTGATGCGAATCACTGTAAGAGGGGAAAAACTCTGTGCGCAGAAGCTAAAAATGCCGGTGTACAAATATCACTCAACTTTCTAATACCTAACCCACCAAATTTATGTATTAGGGCACAGCTGAAAGTTAGAACTTATAAAACAGTTATATTACCGGTTGTTCTATATGGTTGTGAAACTCGGACTCTCACTTTGAGAGGGGAACAGAGGTTAAGGGTGTTTGAGAATAAGGTTCTCAGGAAAATATTTGGGGTTAAGAGGGATGAAGTTATAGGAGAATGGAGAAAGTTAAACAAAGCAGAACTACACCCATTGCATTCTTCACTTAACATAATTACGAACATTAAATCAGTTGTTTGAGATGGCAGGGCATGTAGCACATATGGGTGAATCCAGAAATGCATATAGAGTGTTAGTTGGGAGGCTGGAGGGAAAAAGATCTTTGGGGAGGCCGAGACATACATGGGAGGATAATATTCAAATGGATTTGAGGGAGGTGGGATATGATGGTAGAGAGTGGTTTAATCTTGCTCAGGATAGGGACCGATGACGGGCTTATGTGAGGGCGGCAATGAACCTCAAGGTTCTCTAAAAGCCATAAGTAAGTATTAGGACACCATTCCACAAAACGTACCTTATGGAAGATTTCTGATAATGAAATAGATTGCTTTGTTTTTTTTTTTTTTTTCTGATGGCAGCAACCTTGGTCCAGTGTCAAACTTTTTCCAATAATCACTCAGAATTTTGATTAGAAAAGTAGTTGTTTACAATCTGAATTAATTGAAGTGCACAGCCAATCTAGTGAAACTGCAGATACAATTTCGTTTTCTATAGAAAATATCCTTGAAAGTAAGAGACTACTTCATAAAGATATATACCGACATCCAAAGTTTCGGAAACCAAAACATTAATCAAGAGATTACAACAAGTAGGCAAAGAAATCACAGTCCAATGGATTCCTTCTCATGTTGGTATCAAAGGAAATGAGACAGCTGATCTTCTGGCGAAAAAAGGCACAAAAATAGTTGACTCTCCACAGGAAACAACTCTATCTTTTTGTTCAGCAAAATCAATAATCATTTCCACATTTAGAAAGGAAAGATCAAACCAACTGAAAGAAATTATCCGAGGGAAGATGTGGGCGAAATTGGCAATGGAAAAAAAAAAAAAAAACATTCCGGAAACTTCCCGAAGTGAAGTTGTAGCAGCATTCCATCTAACTACATTACACGACTGCTTGGCAGAACACCTCCATCGCTTCAACATTCTGGATTCACCGAACTGTATGCTGTGCAGAAGAAATGCCATCATGAACTGCGACCATCTTAGGGAATGTACTGCACTTCACAAATTGTGAACAGGACGAATGGACAAATATATTGGGAGGCTAGAAGACTGATGGCTGAGTTCCAATAGTCTGGAGCATTAGATTAATAATAATAATAACTTCATAAAACCATTGCTTTATAAAAAACAAAACTGTACATATTAGTACAATAATTACTCGAATCTTGTAAACTCGCTTTTAGGGGACAAAGGCTAATTGGGATTTCCTGGTTCTCTGATCAAGTCAAAAATCGTGATATACATCATATTTAACCTTTGCGGTTAATTTCGGTGAGGTCCACAGGGTCTAATAGTCAAATTCAGTCTCCTCGCCTCCATGCTGGGCACCCTGGGAGCTTTTAAGATGTTGTTGTTTTCTAATGCCAGGCGTTTGACAAAGTCATTTGATCTCTTGCACTCCAATATTTTTCAAAGATATTATCAACAGTAATCTCACTAGACGTTTTGATTTATCTAGAGAAAATCAAAACTCGAGTGGGATTTAATTGACTATTACACGATTAGAAGAAAGTATATAAAGATTAGAAGTAACGAAGTACTCCAATACAATAAAATATTAATTGACTTACGAAAATACAACTGTCTTCAAATGTATTATTGTACCATCTCAACATTACAAATATTACGCTAGATGCATGCTAGATGGCAGTAGTGAGTAATGCCTTCTCGTCGAGAAATTCTCGATCTATTATACACGATGGCAATGTTACTAGTCAAGGAGGCTTTGTTGATTCAGTTTCATTTTTATTAAAATGCAACATTCCACTTCAATTATCCGAATCCCAGTAATTAACGTCACTTGACAGATGATTTTTAATAAATCTTAATATTAAACAATCTCTGATACGTGACTATCCATATCATATAGCAGAAGCTATAACATAACCTAACTAATATACACAAGTGTTAGAAAAGTTTTAATTAACGATGATGACATAAAAAATAAATATGAATAATTTTAAAAGGAACAATTATTGAATGTACAATTTTCAAATTTGAATGTGGTTGGTGGTTCAATTGATGTTATATAGAAGTGTAATATAAGTGGAACTCGTTGATTTAGGCCTCCATGGTGTATTCAACTTATTCAGGATTTCCGAATGAATAATTTTAAAAGGAATAATTATTGAATGTACAATTTTCAAATTTGAATGTGGTTGGTGGTTCAATTGATGTTATATTGGACGTGTGCATAATAGAAGTGGAACTTGTTGATTTAGGCCTACATGGTGGATTCAACTTATTCAGGATTTTCGAATGGTGCTCTTCATTTATTTGTAAATCGGATTTCAGGAGATGCATAGGTATGATCAGTGATTTTTATTAATTCTTGTTCTTGAAGACCAATGCGACTCATATATGAAACTGCTGTGCATCGACTGGAGTGGTTTGTAATTATATTTGACGTCCAGACCAGCACAGTTTCAAATGTTGGCAAACAAAGAAACAAATGCTAGGGATGCGATAAAATTGTGCGATAAGCAGCCATGATTGGTTGAAATATGTCCTTTCGTACCGTTTTATTGGTCAAAAGTAGTATGACATAGTAAGAGTGTAATAGTCACTGTAAGATGTTTAGTTGATTCTGTACCATTAAAGTAGTCCCCGCCCGGAGATCCGATTGGGGGACTAGCTTTTAAGATGTGAAAGAGAGAATGGTGTACGAAAATCAAAGTGAAGTTACCGCATTTATCTTTACCAAGAAAAACTGCAAACATGGCATGATGTGAAGGATGTTTTGTAATGAAAGACCTGCCCTTGGTCTGAAAACTATGAACGAATAAATATTATATTTTATATTGTTTGTAGTTGTTAGTACTGTTTGATTGGAAGAGAAGGCCTAACAGCCTTAGCTCTGCTTATTCTGTGGAAAGTAATTATTGGGTGCTGGAAAGTAGAACCAATCGTAGTACGCAACTGTTAAAAGGAATGGTGCCTCCTTTGGTCTAGTTCTGTAGAATTACCAAACACATAAAGTAATTAAAAAAATACTGGATTAAATTTTAAGGAATATTGTAGCCGAAAATGGATGTGTCACAATTCTTTGTAATTAATGTTCCAAATTAACTACAAATTATTGTTCTCTGTCTGCTCCTGGACTGAAAAATAAGTTTAATGTTTACTTACTTACTGCAATTCTTCTACACTGGACATGCCACTGCCTTCAGAGTTCCATCGCTGTTGTTGAAGCTGTCATCATCCAGCTCCTGTCCTCTCCCAAATTTATCAGCATATGTTCGTTCAGCATACTCCTCAATAAGGCCATCGATAATTAGTCTACATCTTGTCTTCTGCACCCCTCACATGGTGGATAAATGACATCCAGTTACCTCGGTGAATACATCGTTCAGCAACAATTCCATGTCAGCAAATTTAAAAGTTTGTTTCCTCTAGGTGACTTTCTCTACCATGTTTTTCCACATAACAGCCTTAACTTTCTTATTCTGTGGAAAGTATTGAGTGCTGGAAAGTAAAACCAAGTGCTTAGTGCTTTATACTAATTGTAGTACGCAATTGTTAAAAAAGTGATGCCTACTTTGGTCTAGTTCTGTAGAATCACCAAACAAATAAAGTAATTAAAAAAAGACTGGACTACATTTTAAGGGATATTGTAGCCGAAAATATGTGTGTCTAACTTATCAGATTACCAGGAAACAATTGGCATTCATACAGTCCTCTCTGTAGATTGAAAACTCAAAGAAGTTTCATATCATGGTTCAAGAATTAAAACAGAAAATCAATATCCCGAATTTAAAAGAAAACTTACAAATTAAACCAAACCCTTTAACTCTATTAAATATAGAATATAATCTAAATTTAACAGAAGAAATACTGAAATCAGAAGTAAACACTGAAATACTAAAACAATTGTTTTTAGAGACAATTAATATTAGGTACCTCCACAAAACTGGCTTCATTTATACACCGACGGATCCTTGATCTCCAGAGAACAAGGTCCCGGTGCAGGTCTCTCACTTTATAGATCTCTTGGATATGGAACAACAAGTTTGGATGGAGAAATCATTGCAATAAGTGAGTCTCAGGAATCTTCTATGCCACATCAATAAATTTAGGAATGCAGTTATATTGTCAGACTCCAAAGCAGCTATTCTATCAATAGTCTCTAAACACACACCTTCGTCTCACAAAGCAGAAATAACTAAAATGCTCTCTCAATATCACTCAATAAAATAACTGTATTGCAATGGATACCATCCCATTGTGGAATCCTTGGAAAAGAGAATGCGGATGCATTAGCAAAGAAGGGCAGCACTGCTACTTACAAACCTGTTACTAAATCTATGTATTACTCTGTGAAAAGATTTATTAAATCTACATACTTAGACTTCAACAAACAAAATTTGATGACACAATCTCAAGGGAAAAAATGGAACTCTCTGTATCATAATCCACAGTTAATTCCCGATTTACCACGAAAATCGTCTGTAGCTGCATTTAGATTGGCAACAGGGCATGACTGTTTGGCCAAACACCTGCATAGAATTGGAATATATCAGTCTCCTAACTGCCCATTGTGCAACTCAAACCAAGAAATGGATTCGGAACACCTCAAAATCTGTGCTTCAGTGGCTGACCATGATAATATCTTTGAAAAATATTGGAGTGCAAGAGGTCAAATGACTTTATTGTCAAACGCCTGGCATTAGAAAACAACAACAACATATATGTGTCACAAATCTTTGTAATTACTGTTCCAATTAACTACAAATTATTGTTCTCTGGCTGCTCCTGGACTGAAAAATAAGTTTAATGTTTACTCACTTACTGCAATTCTTCTACACTAGGAATGCCACTGCCTTCACAGTCTCCATCGCTGTTGTTGAAACTGTCATCATCACAGCTCCTGTCCTCTCCCAAATTTATCAGCATATGTTCGATGGTATGCTCCACCCCAAGGTCATCAATAGTCCACATCTTGTCTTCCATGCCCCTCACATGGTGGATAAATGACTTCCATAGGGTTAAGCTCACAATGATACGGTGGCAAACGCAGAATAGTACGGCCATTCTGTTCTGTGGGAATCAATATGATATCCACCATACTGAACTCTTAACCATATCTACAAGCTCAAGCAACCATATCAGACATACATGGGATGTCGTGTTCTTCCAGTCAATTTATAATTTCTACTTTCAGTGCAAAAACATAGTCATCCTGTCTGAGTCCAAAGCTGCAATCCAGTCTATCAGCTCAACTACATCCCCTAAAATGGAAAATGTAAAATAAATTCATTGCACGGTAAAACAAATTCAAATGCTAAATAAAAAAGTGGTCTTCCAATGGATCCCGGCCCACTGTGGACTTAACGGTAACGAGAAAGCAGATATGTTAGCAAAGAAAGGAACTAAAATCAACTTAAAAACAAATTTCAAGTTCCCATATGAATCAATAAAACGAGTCATAAAAAGAATAAGTAACAGCGAACAGGCAAACCATCAAAATTCAAAATGGAAAGAATCACTCAAAGATCCAAAACTAATTCCTGATCTACCTCGAAAATCTGCCGTGGCCATGTTTAGATTGATTACTGGTCATGACTGCCTCAGTAAACACCTCCAACGTATTGGAGTACTGAATTCACCTAAATGCTTACTGTGCACCAGAGATGGAGCACCTGGCTAATTGTGAAACTCTTAGGACATTTGTGGACCTTCCATCAAAATATTGGGAAGCAAGAAGGATGATGACTTCATTGTTAAATCCAGAGCATTAGATACACACACACACATAATTTCTACTTTTCACCATCTCCACACTGGAATCCTATGCAGTTTAAATGAATGGTAGGGTGCGTTATCCACTACAATATTTATGCTGTGTGGGGAAGCTTGGACAGAATATTTGTTGGCAAACTAATCCTCAAATTCATCTCCTAATGACAGTCATCTGTGAAAATGAAAACATCCCCACTATAAACAATACGACACAACCAAAACATATAGATTTCTCATATAAATACTTCATATTGTGATCATACCAGTTTTTTTTTTCCCCCTGGACAGCAAACAACACCCAGGTAGGAATCCCTCTTCATTATCAACGTGAAGGATAATAAACTTCTCCTTCCCTTTACTGTCGTAAGGCCTCAACTCCAGGCATCTTCACTGCTTTTAACTGTATCATCTATCCACACCTGTGAAATTGTGTGTTCGGCATTCACCCAAGAGTCATCAATATAGAACACTTTACAACCTCCATGACGAAATTGCTGTACTTTCCTACAGTAATGGTATCGCCACATTATGGTTCTGTTGTCTTTAATTAAAATGCTTTTCCTTCCTCTTCTTTAAAACTTGAAATAAAGTTTCTGAGTAAGGATCTTCTGTATGTGGTCCTTTCCATCTTTGGAAATGTATCATCAGATCGGATGAGTTCCAGAATCTGAAACAATGGTAACCAAAAGTTATAATGCATAATTACTATTACTTATTATTTATTATTGTTATAATAATTGTTAATTATTATAATGATAATAATACAGCCTAAGACAGCCAAGGACAATGATCAGCATATGAGGCTATCAAATGCAAAACTCGCTTCATCCAGGTAAAGTGATTTGTCAGAAAACAGGAAAAACCGTTATGGATATGGACAGTTTTGCATTTGATAGTAGTTTTCTGAGCTCTATGGAAGAGGAATTACACAAGATTTGCACAAACCGACTATATGAGTAGACAGAGAGTTGCAAGAAATAAAACATCCCATACGTAACTCATTTTTTTTTAAATTTTGGATAAGGCGAGTTTTGCACTTGATAGCCTCATACATTACTAATATTACTAAGCAATCAGTCAATGTAATGCTCTAAGTCATTAACAAAAATAAAAAAAAAACTCTATTAACAAATTAATAGGGTATCCTATGTAACTGAAAAAGAAACTATAGATTACATTCAATTTCCAGTATTGTTTTGAAAGAAACAGCTTGCTAACAATATTTTTCTAAATTTTCACTGCAGAAACATGTTCTTCACTCACTGAGAATATTTTTGTAGCGGGAAAATTACAGGGACGGTGCCAGTATTTTAATCGGGGGGGGGGGGGGGGGGGGGGCAGAGGTGGGACAAGACATTACTTTGTGGGGGCTATGTTAAAATGATTTTGTTGTGTTAATGTTGTAATGAGGCAACTATTCTCGTTTAGAAAATATCCATGTAATTAGATCAGGGTTCGTCAGTGCAGAGAACCCTCGGGCTAGCCTCTCTTATCAGCAGAAAACGCAGTGCACCATGGTGCGCTCGTAGCTGCTAGCGGGTATGCTCTCTATCTCTTGCTGCTGCACGACAATGCATGTGGGATAGCACCACTTACCCGTTGCACATTTCAGCGAGTGGTGACGACCACTGACTTAGATGTTATATCTATACTAATAATAAATCTGTAGCCGAAATTTTTCTGGTAATTTTCGATTTTCCAAAAATAATTGGTCCTAACATATTTAATTAACCACCCTGAAACCGAAAATCGCTTTTTTGAAATTTTTGTTTGTATGTCTGTCTGGATGTTTGTTACCTTTTCACGCCATAATGGCTGAACCGATTTATATGAAAATTGGAATATAAATTAAGTTCGTTGTAACTTAGATTTTAGGCTATATGGCATTCAAAATACTTTATTTAAAAGGGGGGTTATAAGGGGGGCCTGAATTAAATAAATCAAAATATCTCGCTTATTACTGATTTTTGTGAAAAATGTTACATAACAAAAGTTTCTTTGAAAATGATTTCCGATAAGTTTTATTCTTTACAATATTTTGATAGGACTGATATTTAATGAGATAAATGAGTTTTAAAATTAAAATAACGCCATCTAAGATGGTGCAATGAAATAACAAATGACTTCGTCTATAAGGGGCCTTGGGCAACAACAATCGAAAAAGGGGCCTTGGACAGCAACAATCGAAAGCTATTAAACTATTCCTACGCACAGAAAATTTGATAGGCTTTTTTGTATATTCGTTTTCTGTATTTCTTAAAATATTTATGTACACACTCATTTTAATCTCAGAGAATTAATGAACAACGAGAGTGTATTGATTTAGTATGCAGTAATAATACATTAGCTTAGCAATCCATTATTTTATAATTCAAATTTTAACTATGCTCAATTGAATCGTGTTAAAATACATAAAATAGACTATATATGCAATAAATGCAATGCAAAAAAAAAAATTGGGTAATGAGCCAAGCAGATTATGTTGCGCTGTTGTAAAGATTGTTGCTTCTGAGATTCAAGAGCCCCCACAACAAATTAAAAACTTTCTTATCGGAGTACATCCGTTATCAACGCACTTTTTATACAATATAATATAATATAATATAATAATAAATATGTAGCCGAAAATTTTCTGGTAATTTTCCCTTTTCCAAAAATAATTGGTGTTAACATGTATAATTATTCATCCTGAGACCGAAAATCGCTTTTTTGAAATTTTTGTTTGTATGTCTGTCTGTCTGTTTGTTTGTTACCTTTTCATGCGATAATGGCTGAACGGATTTCGATGAAAACTGAAATATAAGTTAAGTTCGTTGTAATTTAGATTTTAGGCTATATGGCATTCAAAATACTTCATTTAACAGGGCCTGAATTAAATCGAAATATCTCGCTTATTATTGTTTTTTTTTTTTTTGTGAAAAATGTTACATAACAATTCTCTCCCCTTATGTCTCAGTTTATGACATAAGCGAGGGTGTTCTAGTAGTACAGTAGTGAATCTGGGCCAATGTTGTTATTTATTTTGGGAAAATATAAACAGAAACAAATGAGAGGAATAATGCTGGTGCAGTTAATTCATTGTTAGAGTGTCCTTTTTCGAGAAGAAATAATTCTAAAAGAAAGGAAGTTTTAAATAAAG